>NC_059105.1:150548996-150852329 GCF_020740685.1 Jaculus jaculus | reverse complement strand
TCTAGAGGACATTTCATCCACATGCTGAAGAATACACATTATTTTTCAGCAGCACATGGAGCACTCTCTAAAATAGACCATATATAAGGACACAAAGCAAATCTTAACAAATACAGGAAAATTGAAATAATTCCTTGCACTCTATCTGATCACAAAAGGATCAAGATATAAATCAATAGCAAAAAACAAAACAAACAAACAAACAAAAAAAACCCAAAACTTTAAAGCCTACACAAATTCATGGAAACTAAACAATACATTACTAAATTATGAATGGGTCAATGAAAAAAATCAAGAAGGAAATAAAAAAATTCATAGAATCAAATGACAATGAGAACACAGCATACCAAAGCTTTGGGGACACAATGAAGGCAGTCCAAAGAGGGAAATTTATAGCTCTAAGTGCCTCTATTAAGAAATTAGAAAGGTCACAATTAAACAACTTAATGCTTCACCTTAAATCCTTGGAAAAAGAATAACAAAACAAATCAAAAATCAGTAGACAGGAAGAAATCATAAAGATTAGGGCAGAAGTTAATGAAATAGAAACCGCCCCCCCCAAAAAAAAAATCCAAAGAAACAATGAAGCAAAGAGTTGGTTCTTGGAAAGGATAAACAAGATTGATAAACCTTTAGCAAATCTGACCAAAAGAGAGGAGAACTGACACCAATGCTTCTTAAAATTTTCCATAAAATAGAAAATGCTGGAATACTACCAAACTCCTTCTATGAAGCCAGCAACACCCTGATACCAAAACCGGACAAAGATCGAACAAAAAAGGAAAATTACAGACAAATCTCCCTCATGAACATAGATGTATAAATTCTCAACAAGATATTGGCAAACAGAATACAAAAATATATAAGAAAGATTTTTCACCCTGACCAAGCAGGCTTTATCCCAGATGCAGAGATGGCTTACTGAATGCAAATTGATAAATGTAATATATTATATAAGTGGACTGAAGGGCAAACATCACATGGTCATCTCATTAGATGCAGATAAAGCATTTGAAAAAATCCAATCCATCATGATAAAAGTCCTACAGAAAGTGGGAATAGAAGGAACATATCTCAACATAATAAAGTCTATTTATGACAAGCCTACAGCCAACATATCACTAAAAGGAGAAAAACTTGAAGATTCTCCACTGAAATCAGGAATAAGGCAAGGGTGTTCAGTGTCCCCCCTTGTATTTAATATAGTACTGGAAGTTTTAGCCATAGCAATAAGACAAGAGACACACATAAAAGGGATACAAATTGGAAAGGAAGGGATCAAGTTATCATTATTTGCAGATGACATGATTGTATACATTAAGGACCCTAGGAATCTACCAGCAAACTGTTAACACTGATAAATACCTAAAGCCATGTAGCAGGATACAAAATAAATACAAGAAATAGGTAGCCTTCCCATATGCTAACAACAAACACACAGAAAAAGAAATCAGAGTATCAATCCCATTCAAAACTGTATTAAAAAAATAAATAAAGTACCTTGGAATAAACCTAACTAAGGAAGTGAAGAATCTCTACAAGGAAAATTTTAAAACACTCAAGTGAGAACTTGTAAAAGACACTAGGAAATGAAAAGACAACCCTTCTTCTTAATTCGGAAGAATCAATATTGTGAAAATGGCAATCTTACCAAAAGAAATCTACATGTTTAATGCAATCCCCATCAAAATTCCAATGGCATTCTTCATGGAAATGGAAAAAAAAATCCAAAAATTCATTTGCAAGCGCAAAAAATTTCGAATATCTAAAACAAATTTTAGCAACAAAAATAAGTCTGGTGGTATCACCAAACCTGACTTTAACCTATTCTGCAAAACCATAGTAACAAAAGCAGCATGGTACTGGCACAAAAATCAGACATGTGAATCACTGGACCAGAACAGAGGGCCCAGACCTAAGCCCGGGTAGCTATAGCCACCTGATACTAGACAAAAATGCCAAAAATACTCACTGTAGAAAAGACAGCCTCTTCAGCAAATGGTGCTGGGAAAACTGGATTTGTATCTGCAGAAGGATGAAAATAGGTCCTTATCTCTCTCCATGCTCAAGAATTATATTAAATCCAAATCGAACAAAGACCTTAATATCAGACCTGAAACTCTGAAACTGAAAAAAGAAAAGTTAGGGGGAAACCCTCAACTTATTGGTCTTGGCAAAGACTTTCTGAGTATAACCCCAATTGCTCAGGCAATAAAACCACAGGTTCACTGATGGGACCTCATGAAATTACAAAGATTTTGCTCTGCAAAGGACGCAGTGAAAAAAGCAAAGAGGCAACCTACAGAATGGGAAAAAATCTTTGCCAGCTATACATCTGATAGAGGATTAATATCTAGGATGTACAAAGAACTCAAAAAATTAAGTAATGGGAAATCAAACAACCCAATTTAAAAATGGGCTATGGAACTAAATAAAGAGTTCTCAAAAGAAGAAATACGGATGACGTATAAGCATCTAAAAAATGTTCTAAATCCCTAGTCATCAGGGAAATACATATTAAAAACTACATGAGATTCTATCTCATTCCTGTCAGATTGGCTACCATCATGAAAAAAAAAAAAAAAAAAGACCATAAATGCTGGCAAGGGTGTGGAAAAAGAGCAATGCTTTTACACTGTTGGTGGGAATGCAATCTGGTTCAGCCATTGTGGAAATGAGTGTGGAGGTTCCTAAGACAGCTAAAAATAGATTTACCTTCTGACCCAGCTATAGCATGCCTAGACATATATCCTAAGAACTCATCTCATTACCTTAGAAATACTTGCTCAACCACATTTATTGCTGCTCTATTCACAATAGCTACGAAATGGAACCAGCCTACATGTCCCTCAACTGATGAGTTAATAATGAAGATATGGTACATTTACACAATGGAGTTCTACACAGCAGTAAAGAAAAATGAAGTTATGAAATTTTCAGGAAAATGAATGGATCTGGAAAGGATTATACTAAGTGAGGTAACCCAGGACCTGAAAGCCAAAAATCACATATTTTATTTTATATGTGTATCCTAGTTACACATGATTGGACTTCAGTGTGAGTAGGAAGAAAACTCGGTAGCAGAGGGAATAAACTAGAAAATGGATATAAAGTGAATAGAAAGGAAAGGATAAGGGAACTTAATAGGATGCTAATATATATATGTAAGTAGAAAAACAGACTAATGTGGGTGAAAAGGCCTACGTGAAGAAAGCGAAGAGAAAGAGTAAAGGAATGATAGGAGATAGGAGGACTAATCAAAATCCAAGAGGATATAAATAAATCATATGGAAACCTACCTTTTAAATATTTTTGTTTATTTATTTGAGAGTGAGGGAGGAGAAAATGGGCACACCAGGGCCTCCAGCCACTGCAGACCAACTCCAGATGCATGCACCACCTCATGTATCTGGCTTATGGTCATGGGGAATTGAGCCTTGAACCAGGGTCCTTAGGCTTCGCAGGCAAGTGCTTAACAGCTAAGTCATCCCTACAGCCCTGGAAACTTATTATTTTGGACAATGGAACAATCAGGAGCCATATATTGTTACTAGAAAATTTTCAGTTCCAGGGATTGGATACCTTCTAGTGAGTTGTTGGCTAGGGAGGACACTGATGCCTCAAAAGCATTACAGGCTATTGCCAAGGACCTTGGTTTCCCACCAGGAATAGATGGTAAGACCTTATTGCTAAAGTCTCCACATATTTGGGCTGTAAGGCCACTGAGAAATCCTTCTGGAGCTGAGCTGACAGCCTCCTCCATGTAGAACAGCTGACAGAAATCTTGGAAAAGCCACACTACATGCTGTTCAATGGGAGAAAGGAAAATCACCAGTGAAGATACTCAAAAGTGGATACTGCAAGCCTAAGATTTGGCCAGCCATCAAAATGAGCCAAGGGGTGCAATAGGGGCATGTCTGTTTTGGGGAATCCAACCACCCTCTAATTTGACTGGAGGCCTGCTCCATGGGAGGGAATACATCCCTGATACTGAAAACCTACAATAGGGGTAGTCACGAGCCCTAGGGGTATAATGTCTGCTGCTGTCTGGCTAAAGTTTATATACTATGCTCATCAAACTGCCCAGTATGCACTTCTCTTTATGTTAATACTAGCATATTAATGCTACTCTCAGTTTTGGTAGAGGATCTTCTCTTTTCAGATGGCAGTAACCTTGGGATGACTCAGAAGGCATCATGGTGCTGGGAAGAAGTGACAGGAGTGCTCAGCACCGTAATATCTCTATCACACCTTCCAAGGCTCAGCATCCATTGTGGAAGAGGTGGCGGGAAGACTGTAAGAGCCAAAAGAAGAGTAGGACTCCTTACAACATGCTCTCCCCAGAGACACAAGATGACCTGGATATCCATGACCTCACAGTGCCTGACACTACCTTCACAAGACCATCGTAATAGGAGGAAAAGATCATGACATCAAAATAAAAGAGGGACTTACTGAGAGGGGGAAAGGGGACATGATGAAGAGTGGAGTTTCAAAGGGGAAAGTGGGGGGGGGGAGGTAATTAGCGTGGACTATTGTTTATAATCATAGAAATTGTCAATAAAAAATAAATTAAAAAAATTACCTTTCCTAACTAATGTTAGACTGAAGTCTACCTTGTCAGATATTAGGATAGCAGACCCTGCTTATTTTATCAGCCCATTTTCTTGAAACACTATTTTCCAACCTTTCACCCTAAGATACTGTTCCAGAAGGCCTTAGTTCCCAAATATCCATCAGCTTGGAAAGTAGCATTCAGAGGAACACCTGACTCTAACTACCACAGATGCTACATATAAAACAAGAAGCTTTAATCATGGGTCTGTATTTTTTTCTTTACAACTCAAAAATAATAATTATTATATCAAAACTAAGTCATGGGCCAGGTGTGGTGGTACATACCTTTAATCCCAGCCTTTTGGAGGCAGAGGTTGGTGGAAATGACTGTGAGTTCGAGTCCAGCCTGAGACTACAGAGTGAATGCTAGGTCAACCTGGGTTAGAGTGAGACCCTACCTTAAAACAAACAAACAGACAAATAAACAGACAAACAAAAACCTAAATCAGAATGAACCAATCTAATAATACCATGTGTTTGGTCATTTTACATTAGCTGATGTCACTTTTAATGATTATAGAATAAAAGTAGCAAAGTAATAAAACAAATTACATTTTTTTCTTCTCTAAACATTTGATATTTTGTTTTTTTTTTTTTACCTTTAAGAAATATCAACTAAATCCTATTTCTTTTGTTTTTAATAGAATTCTTAGAATTAGAAAAGAATGGCACTTACATATCAACATATAATTGCTCATAATAATAGTGCTTCATTCTGGGATTGGAGGAATTACAGTTATATGCACAAGTGGGGTAGTTTAGTCTCATGAAATAATCGATAGTTTAGCCAATTTGTCATTTGTCACCATCCTGATCATTTTCAGTAGTTTTAGAAAAAAAAAACAAAAAACTGCTTTTTATGATGAAAATTCCACTGACCCATCCTTATATTTCTTCCACTCTGTCCCTTGCTTTAAAATCTCTAGGTAAATGCATTTTATTATTCTTTAAAATCCAAACTTGTACACTCCTATGGTATTTGAGCTTGACATTATCTATTTTGTCTGTTACCTTGAATTTCTATATTAAGTATACTTTATCACTATAAGCTCAGTCCTCAGGAAATGAAGGTATCTAAAGTGAGGGTTCTAACTTTATTGATGAAATTAGTGGTGCCCAAGTAAAACAACAATTGCATAAAAAGTCTATTTGCTTCAAACTTTATGCCAAGAAGTTTTAGCAATTTAAAAATGTACCACTGTGTGAAAACTGACCTTTTACAGTACTATTTGTTATGTTTTGAATTTCAAAATATCAAATATAAAATGCATTATCTTTATAAAATTATTGTCAGAACTAAACTCAGAAAACAGATATTCTTATTTATTTATTGAAATTTTGGTGTTTATCTTCCAGGTGATAGAAAATAATAAATACTAAGAGTTAGTTATGCTGCATGCAAAGGGAAATCTGAAAACTAGAATATTAAAACAAATGTTTTGTTGCTTCATAAAGTATATAAAAGACAAAATTATCCCTTCACATCTGTGATTTGGATTAGTGTTATATTATGACATATCATTGCTTCATTGGCTACACCCAGCAGTACACAGTAATTATTAGAGTTAGAAAAGAATTTAAGACAAGTATCTGACTGCAAATTATTTAAAGGTGGTTTAAGAAGCAGGATTATGCTGGGCAAATGTTAATTATGAAAAGAGTCAACTGAGACAAAGTACTGAAGTGCTCATTAAACTAATGAGGGGATACGCATAAGATCACATTTTAAGGGCATTTCCTCAGGGTCAAAATTCAGAGGAATGCCATTTTGTTTTGTTATGATTCCTTGAAGCTCAGTCTGACATTTAAAGTACTGGGTGTTATATGACTGAACAGAAAGAGGCTTTAAGTTTCCTGTCTGAAAATTACAAGGCCATGTTAGTTTATTTCAAACTTCTGATTAAATGTGTTCACATAATTTTATAAAAATGATAGGGGGCTGGAGATATTTCTCAGTGGTTAAGGCACTTGCCTTCAAAGCCTGAGGACCAAGGTTTGATTCTTCAAGATCCATGTAAAGACAGATGCACAAGGTGGCACATGTGTCTGGAGTTTCCAGTGTCTAGACGCCCTGGAGTGCCCTTGCCATTTCTCTTTTTTCTTTTTGTCTCTCTCTCTCCTTGAAAATAAATAAATAAATAAATATGTATATTAAATGACTTGAAACAGTATTTAGTTTGTGGAGTATGCTCAGACATACTTGCTATGCTATTTCTTATTATATGTCTGCCAGTGAAACTACTAAGTGAGTTTTAGTCACATGTATTTAAAAACAAACTAAGGAATAAGTGGCAATTCTACTTCATATAAATGCAATCTGTTTCAGTAGAAAAATATTTTTACTTATGAACATAACATAATTAGGAATTGTCATGAACAAAAATGTGATTATCAAAATCCTTGATACTTTCAGAATGCTATAAATAATTTAGCTCAGTTAAATGTTATACGAACAAGTATAGTTGAACACATGACTTTCTTCATCACTTCAGTTTTAGCCATTTAAAATATATTTTATTTTTATTTATTAATTTGAGAGAGATACAGAAATAAGCAGGGAAAGAGAGAAACAGAGAAAATGGGCACACCAGGGCCTCAAGCCACTGCATGCAAAGTCCAAATGCATACACCCCTTGTGCAGCTGCCTTACTTGGATCCTGGGGAATTGAACCTGGGTCCTTTGGCTTTGCAGGCAAGCACCTTAACTGGTAAGATATCTCTCCAGTCCCAGTTTTAGCCATTTAGAAGATGAAAAAAATTATACATAGTATGTGGATCAAACATGGAATAATAATCAAAATATACCACATTGTAGGCATGCTGTAAACTGAGATAGAACAGTTCAGAAGCCAGTTTTTGTATTAAAAGTTTTGCATTATTAACATATGCTTATTTCTGGTACTAACAACAGTAAGTCCGTAACTATCTTTCTTCAACTTATACTTGAAACCGTTGATAAACTTGAAAACTCCTCAATTCCTCTATTCAAAATGAAGATGTGACTAGAAATATCCCTGTTTTCATATACATGCTCATTCCTGGCATTTTGCAAAGTATTCCCAGAACTCTGAAATTTGACTTGTTTGACGTAATTTGTTATCTTTTTAAAAAATAGAGGAAAAACATAGAACATATTACACTAATGCATCAACAATGGAACTATCATTGTAATTTGATATATTTAGTGTGGTAATACTGAGCTCAGACTCCTCTGAGGTTAGCTTGACCACTTCATAATTTCAACATGTGTTATTTTATTTTGATGTTTGGGTACACAGTGAGAAGCACATACATGTCTTTTATTTTGCTCTAAATATAAACATGAGCCTTTTCCCTAAAGTGTTTCAGTTGTTGCTCATATAAAATTAGCAAAGAAACAAACCATACCACTTTCCTCTGTAGGGTTTACTTGTAGGGAGTCAGGATGGGTAAGTTTCTAGAGCTTTCCTCTCTACCCAAAAGATCTTGAAATGAAACCTGTTCTTCCAGAGCATATTCATCAGAAATTATACATACAAATAATTGTCAGAAATTTGTGTCCATAACTCACTCATATTTTATAATCAAGTTTTCTTGTTCAATATATTAACTTGTCATGTTTTCTTTGTCTTTGATCTTTGGTACCTTATGGTTATTTTATACAGTCAATGTTGGTATCAGCAATTCAGCAGGATACCTGGGATGGTTATTTAAGGTAACAATGCAGCTCTTCACTCCTGATGTTGAGGATGCCAGTGGCTGTCTTCTGAAGATCATCTTTTCCAGGTTGTGGGGAATATATCCACACTGATGACATCAATGCATTGGAATGCAGCACCAGATATTTATGTTTTCCTTCTTTTAATTTATCTCCATTTATATAGATTTTTGCAGTATAGCTGAGAATATGGAGGATGATCTCAGTGACATTAAACTCTTTCTGTTCATTAGTATCACTGATCAAGCCCCACACTAATATCTTATCCAAGTGTCACTTGAATATCTTTTTTACCTAGGGTCATTTCCTTCATAGGAAGATGGTTGCTCATATCCATTTGCCCTGGAAAGCTTGATTTCTAGGTTGTGCAAAATGTGACTTTGAACTTGAACTCCTGCTACCTTGAGTTATACCAGCCACATCACTTGGCCACCACATGAAAAACAACCATTAAGCACCCTTTGAAATAAGAGAGTATAGAGTACATTGAATACTACATAATAGGCCCCAAACAGTATCACCATTCTTTTACCACTTACAAATATAATCACTATTTGCACATTAATTGAAAGGAATATCACTAATAATTTTCTATAAAGTATTAGTTTTTATTTATATTTTTAAATTTTTATTGTATATGTGTATCCCCTAGCCCCTGCTCCAATTTCCCTAGAGTCCTCCTCTCTAGGGTTATGGGATTCACTGTGCGGCCATGAAGGTCTCAGTCACTCCCTATGGAGTACTATGGAGAGCATGCCTCAGGGTATTCCTACCCATTCTGTGGCTCTTACCATCAGTCCCCTCTTTGGCAATGTTCTTGGAGCTACAGCAGGCCTGTTGGCAGTCTGATTTAATGTTGACTTTTTATAGCTTCTGCATTTCTGCTTTGATAGGTTGTGATTGAGCAACATGGCTACCACCATCGGCCTGGAGCTGGTTGTCAGGCTAGTAGTAAGAGCAGTGTTCATGGTGCTGCTTCCACTGCAAGTTCTCCTGGGCCCTGGCAGATGTGGAAGAAGTAGTAAGTCTAGTGGTGGGCAGTAGGTTACCTTCTTGTCTTTTTGATGGAAGAGCCAATACCTACTTATTTCTTTTTATTTATAACTATGTTCCAATAATAAAAATGTAGAAAAATAAACATTGTGCTAATGGAATATTCACTGTGCATGTGTATGCGTATGGGTCTTTTTAAACAACACTATCAATTTCTAAATAGGAAAATGAAGTAGAATAGGAAAACATAACAACATGGTAAGAAGACTTTCTCTGTTCTTTTGTGTTATATGTATTTCCCTATAAAATCAATGAGCCAAAACAAATATCATTATAGGACAAGCATCTAATAAAAGGTACATACTTGTTTTGTGAACATGCTGAAAATAAGTATTGAAAAAATCCATGTCCATTTGATATTTCACTATTTGCATAGAATTTGTTTTTCTTTTCTGTTGAAAAATTATAGAATTTCAACATAGCTCTCGTAATACATGCATTTTCTTCTTGCTACATGCAATGTTGATATTATATAATTTACATCTTACAGGCCCTTTTTATATATCCCATGCATGCATTTACAATCTGAACTGTTATTTATTATTACTTATTAATAATTTTTAATCAAAATATTTATTTCCTCTGGAGCTTGAACAAGGACACATGAATTGGATTGTGGTTGTGTAAGATTATGCATAGATGTTGGTTTGGGTCTTTCTCATCAAGGCATACTTTTAACTGTGTATCAGACACATATAATATAACCTTCTCCAGGGTTCAATGACCTGTTCTTCTTTCAGGTAATGAGGATGACCTATTTACATGGAATTTAAAGAGCTGGACTCAGATTGTGAGGAAAACAGAAGTAGGAACAGAGTAATCACTGAGGACCTTGGATATTTGTATAAGGCCAGGCTGGGATGACCTCCTGCTTTTCTGACCAGCAAACCCCTTTCTCTCAATGACCAGAGTTTTCTCAAAGACCTCACTTTGTTTCAACGACATCATGAAAGACTTGGGATGGTTCCTTAAAATGGGGAATTGTTCTCCTAGGAAGTGTTGGTAAAGAATCCCTTAGTGAGATTGTGAAGAGAAGAATTCAATTTTTTTTTTACTTGAATTGTTTTTTTGTGACAAAATTCCTGTTCTTTTTTTGAAAATTCCATTATTTTGCTCTTTTCCCACTCTTGTAATATAACAGCAGATTCTCTATCTTTGCAAAGTTTTTCACAGTTAATGAAAATAAATGGGCTGCTATTGGTATTAACAATCATTTTTAGGTAAAATATCATTTGCTGCTTATAGCTGTTGGGATTTGGTTTTGTGTAGATTTGGGGGGTGTTTGACAGACAATTTTAGTGTTTATTCTCTTCGTGCTTCACTCCAACTCTTGAATTTAAAGTTTATGTCTCATAAATCTGGGCAGTTCACAAACATGATCCTCCAGGTAAAGGTTCAGCCTTGCCCTCTTTCCTCTTGGACCTTCAATAACACAAATGTTTGTTACGGTTCCACAGATACTTCTGTGAATTCATGTTTTGTTCTTGTCAAGTCTGCTCAGATTAGATAATCTCTTTTGTTTTAGTTTCCACTTCATTACAGATCTGATTTCATGATTTTATGTTTTCTCCATTTTGCTATAAAATCCATCCTTTGTTTTTTTTTTTTTTTTTTTTTTTTTAGGTAGGGTCTCACTTTCACTCAGGCTGACCTGGAATTCAATATGTAGTCTTAGGGTGGTCTCAAACTCATGGTGATCCTCCTACCTTTTTTCTTCAATATTTTTATTCAAATGACATATTTTGTACATTACATACTTTTGAACCCTGCAATTAAAATGAAACAAATTATTTCTGTTCAAATAATGAGACTTGGTCTTAGATTTAAACCATGGATTCATTCATAAGTTTTCACATTTGAGGAAATTTTAAGACGCTTACCAAGAAACAATTTATAGAGTTAGATACATTGACCATGTGGATATAGATATTTATAATATACAATTGAATCTGCAAAACACAGAATTTAGTTGAAGTTCTATTACCAAGTGAATGCATATTATACACATTAAAATTATGAACAAAAAGGATCATTATAGAATCACATTTGCAAGGAGATTTTCAATTAGATTTATGGGTGAGTTTTAAGATAATTGTCAAAAGAATTACTGATATTAATTTTATGGGAAAAGTCAAATTAAGCCTGTCTTCTCTTTCCAATATATTTAGAAAGTTGTGACTGTGAAGTTTTTAATTATTGACATGTAAAAGCTACTTAGTCAAGCCTACCATAATTTTCACTGTTTTCTGAGTAAACCTATACTCAAAATTTATATATATATAGTTTATTTTAATTAATACTTTTAACCAAGCATGTTGTGAATGATTTATATAATTTAAATGTTTCAATCATTTTATATAGATAATGCATATTAGAGCTTTTAATATGT
Organism: Jaculus jaculus; assembly: GCF_020740685.1. Taxonomy (NCBI): domain Eukaryota; kingdom Metazoa; phylum Chordata; class Mammalia; order Rodentia; family Dipodidae; genus Jaculus; species Jaculus jaculus. Next base: position 150,840,573 of record NC_059105.1, on the reverse strand, counting down.
CATAATTTTATTTATAATTTTTTATTGAAATAGAATATCCAAGAGCTGGTGTGGTGGCACACTCCTTTAACCCCAGCATTCCAGAGGCTGAGGCAGGAGGATCATTTGAGTTCAAGGTCAGCCTGAAGCTAGTTCAAGTTCATCCTGGAATAGTTGTCTGAATGAGAAAATTTACAGACTGAGATGGACTCTGAATCAAGCATACAAAAGTGTTAAGGGGTTTTATTAATTCTTGAGATTTGATATTTCTTTGGCAAAATATGGTAGGTAATGAACAAAAAGATAAATGTTTAAATATGAACACTAATTTAAAAATGAATCTTTTTGTAAAGAAAAGGGAATAATGTCCATTATTGATTTCTAAGTTCAGTGTCTTTTTAATAAGAAGATTGTCAGACTTAAAACATATCTGGGACCAATGTTTTGTAAACGTGTGAGAAGTGCCCCACTATTATTGATGGTCTTTCTGATTGGCTTTCTTTGTCAGACTTAAAGAATGATTTATTAAACTCGGAGGATGAAACTATGCAATGAGGGTACCAGATATTCAGAGATGGAGAGATTTGGAATAGTTTATAGAGCATGTCAGAGAGAATGACCATGTGGACCTTAACCAGCAAACCCACATGACTGAGGCTTCTCAACTCTTTGGGAGAACTGTAGAACCCCACATCCTGGGAAAGTGAATCTTGCATGGGGCACCTCTCTTCTTTCATTTGGGAAAGAATTTGTCTTTTCTTCTTGGATTTAGATAACTATATGTATTGATATTTGTAGTGGATCACAAGTGAGGTTATTCTGAGTTTCTGAGGAGAATTTGGACTTAGCCTTTTAAATATTTTATCAGCTACTAGGACTTTGGAGGCCTTTGTAAAATGGACTGAATATATTTTCCACTGTGGGATTCCATGAGTCATTAAGATTATTGGCATAATGTTCTTTGATCTGGAATGTTGCCCCAAAGCCCATGTGTTATGTAGACTTGGTCTCCCATGTGGCACAATTGGGATGTGGTAGAAAATTTAATATGAGAATTCCAATTAGAGGTCTAGGTCAGTGGAGATATTCCATCAGAAAAGATTGTGGGATTTCCATTTCTCCTCTCTTTCTTCCTTTGCATTGTTATAGCATGTGATGAAAGGGAATTGTCCATCAGGCTATCTTTCTATGATGTACTATGGAGTCATAGATACACCGTAACTGGACTGATTCACCATGGACTGTATGTTCTAATCTGAGAGTTAATATAAGTTTTTTATCTCTATAAGTTGACTATGTCAATATATTAGTTATTTACCTATTTATTTTTATATTTATTTATTTATTTTTATGTTTTTTTTCTTTTTTAATTAACTGGTTTTGTACTCTGTGAATACAGTCAATTTGGTACCATTATTAGGCTCATCCATTACCTACCCCCCCTCCCCTTGGCCCCTCCTTGTTGAGGTATATGGGTCATACATTCTGGGGCCAGCCCAGAGTTATGGGTAGCATAAATGTCTGCATATCATGACACAACATGTGGCCCTGGCATTCTTTCCAACCCCTCTTTCGCAAAATTTCCCTGAGCCATGTTGGATTCATTTTTTTTATTAGTTTTCTATTCTGCAAGTACAGGCAGTTTGGTACCATTATTAGGCTCATCCGTGACCTAGCCCCTCCCCATTGGCCCCTCCTTGTTGATGTAAAAGGGTCATGCCTTGTGGAGTTAGTCCACAGTTATTGGTACGATAAATATCTCTGCATATCATGACCCAACATGTGGCTCTGACATTCTTTCTGCCCCTCTTCTGCACAATTTCTCTGAGCCATGTTGGGTTCATTTTTGGTCGGCTTCAGTGATAAGGTATTGGGGGCCTCTGGGTCTCTGTATCTCTGATTTGGTAGGAGTTGATTTTTCACTGTGTTGATCTCTTTCACCCTTCTGCTGGTACCCAGTTCACCAAGAAAACAGCACCATTGCTTGTTTCACCAATTGTTCTTAGTTTCACACAGGGCCCTTTTGTAGTATGATGGGGTGGCTCTCTCCATAGGATCTACATCTATCTGAAAAAAAGGAGCACAATCTCCAACGGAGGGTAAGTTAGCACCAGACAAATGAGATAACCCTAACTTTTTAAAAAAATTATTTATTTATTTATTTGAGAGCGACAAACACAGAGAGAAAGACAGATAGAGAGAGAGAGAGAGAGAGAATGGGCAAGCTAGGGCTTTCAGCCTCTGCAAACGAACTCCAGACGTGCATCTGGCTAATGTGGGACCTGGGGAACTGAGCCTCCAACCGGGGTCCTTAGGCTTCACAGGCAAGCGCTTAACAGCTAAGCCATCTCTCCAGCTTCCTAATTTTTTATAGAGAATTTAATAGGTGTAGGCCCTCTTGTAGCCCACGATTGATGTAGCTTGATAATGGACAGTGAGCTTATATTTGGATATGGTTCTGACTTGTTTCCCAGCTCCAGCTATGGGTCCCATACCACTGAGGGGATCAGCTAGTGAATCAAGAGCAGTTGGTTTCCCACCATGGCTGTGTGCCACTATTGCACTAGTGTGAGCATCATGACAGGTTATTTGCTGCTAAGTAGGTTAGACCATGAGTTGCTTGGACAGACATTGGTAATTTTCCCCCAGCCATCCATGTAGCACCTTCTGGCACTAGATGCACTGAGATGCCATTCCATTTTATGTGTCAACTGCATAAGGTGTCTTCAGCAGTAGGGTCTTACCACTAACCTTTAGTGGGTCATCAAGTACTCTGACAGAAATCTGTCTTTAGTTTAGGAAACCTTGTAGGTCTCTGATCAAAAACTCATTGTGGATGATAGCCAAATGCTGGTACTGGGAGTTACAGGTCAGTGCCCACCAAGAAAAGGAAGATAAAGATAACTATTATAAAAGAGAGAGAGGCTGAAGCAGATTAACGTCAGTCTTCATCATTACCTCTCCAGTGTCTTGTGGGTCAGGTGCTCCCTGTAAGGGCCTGGTGAAGGTTCAGCCATTTGGTCTGCCATTTAGGAAGTAGAATTGTATGGTACCATTGCCTTTTGGGTCTAGATTTGTGTTTTCCACCCCTCCATTGCCCTGCCCACCCTCTCACCCATCCTATTGTCTAGTCCACAAGATGGTTGCTTGGGTATGTAAGGCATTTTAGGTAGATTCAGGTTAGGTGCTGTAGATGAGTGAGTCTATGTGGTGTGTGTGTGTGTGTGTGTGTGTGTGTGTGTGTGTTCTGTGATTGGGTAAGTTTGCTGAGAATGATCTGTTCCAGGTTCAATCATTTTTTCTCAGATTTCATTGTGTCATTTTTTTCTTACTGCTGTATAGAATTGCATTGTGTAGATATACCTTATCTTAGTTATCCATTCTTCTAGTGATGGACATCTGGGTTGATTCCAGCTCTTAACTGTTATGAATTTAGCTGCTACAATCATAGTTGAGCATATCTCTCTGTCCTATGGTTTGAAGGTTTTAGGGTAGATGCTCAGTAAGGGAATAACTGGGTCTGTTGGTATCTCTATAGTCAGCTTTTTCAGGAGTCTCCAGATTGCTTTCCAAAGTGGTTGTACCATCTTACATTCCCACCAACAGTGGATGAGTGTTCCTACTTCTCCACATCCTTGCCAGCATTTATTTTCATTTGATTTTTGATGTTTGCTCTCCTTATTGGGGTGGAATCTCATAGTTGTTTTAATTTGCATTTCTCTGATGATTAGGGATGGTGAACATTTTCTTAAGTGTGTGTTTGCCATTTGTGTTTCTTCCTCTTTGAACTGCCTGTTCAGCTCTTTGCCCCATTTTTGAGTGGGGTGTTTGACTTCTTATTGTTAAGAGTTTTGAGATTTTGTAGATTTTAGAGATTAGGCCTCTATCAGTTGGATACCCCGCAAATATTTTCTCCCATTCTGTGGGTAATCAATTGGCATTTGCATACAGAAAGGCGACTGATTTTTGTGCATTGATTTTGTATCCTGGCTACTTTGCTATAGGAGTTAATCACCTTCAGGAGTTTTGGGATAGAGTCTCTTGGGTCTCTTACATATACAATCATGTCATTAGTGAATAGAGCTAACTTCACTTCTTCCTTTCCAAATTGTATTCCTTTTATTTCCATCTCCTGTCTAATTGCTTGAGCTAGGACTTCCAGTACTATATTGAAAAGCAGAGGTGAGAGTGGACAACCCTGTCTTCTTCCTGATCTTGATGCTCTCTCCATTAAGTATTATTGGGGTTTTAGTAGCTTTGTATATTGCCTTTATTATGTTAAGATATGAACCAACCATGCCAATTCTCTCCAATGTTTTGATCATGAAGTGATGTAGTATCTTGCCAAAGGCCTTTTCTGCATCTATCAAAATGATCATGTGGTTTTTATGTTTATCCTTGTTTATGTGGTGTATTACATTGACAGACTTCTCTGTGTTGAACCACCTCTGTGTTCCTGGGATGAATCCCAGTTGGTCAAGGTGGATAATGCTTTTGATGTGTTCTTGGATTCAATTTGCAAGAATTTTGTTCAGGGTCTTTGCATCTAAGTTCATCAGGGAAATAGGCTGGTAGTTTTCTTTTCTTGTGACATCTCTACCTGGGTTTGGAAATAGGGTGATGCTAGCTTCATAGAAGGAGTTGGGTAGCTTTTCCTGTTCTCCAATTGTGTGGCACAGTTTGAGGAAGATTGGTTTGAGTTCTTCCATGAAGGTTTGATATAATTCAGCTGAGAAGCCATCTGGTCCTGGGCTCTTCTTTTTTGGGAATATTTTGTTTGTTTGTTTTTAGTTTTTAATCTCAGTGAGTGTGATAGATTCATTTAGGAGATCAATCTGTTCTGAGTTTAGCTTTGATAGCTGGTAAGATTCCAGGAATTTATCCATCTCCTCCACATTATCTAGTTTTGTGGAGTAGAGGTTTTTGAAATAAGTCCTGATAATTCTCCCAATTTCACTTATGTCCATTGTGACCTCTCCTTTTTCATTTTGAATTTTGTTAATTTGATGTATCTCTTTATTTTGCTTGATATAATTGGCTAGGGGTTTGTCAATCTTGTTTTTATCAAAGAACCAGCTCTTTGTTTTGTCAATTGTCTTAATTGTTTTCTTAGTTTCCAATTCATTAATTTCTACTCTGACTTTAATTATTTATTTCCTTCTGGAGCTCTTTGAGTTGGATTTTTTCTTGCTTTTCCAGTGCCTTTAGGTGGATGGTTAGGTTATTAATGTGGGATCTCTCTGTCTTTTTTTAAAAAAAATTTTATTTTTAAATTTATTTGAGAGTGACAGACACAGAAAGAAAGACAGAAAGAGGGAGAGAGAGAGAGAATGGGTGCGCCAGGGCCTCCATCCTCTGCAAATGAACTCCAGATGCGTGCGCCCCCTTGTGCATCTGGGTAACATGGGACCTGGGGAACCGAGCCTTGAACCGGAGTCCTTAGGCTTCACAGGCAAGCGCTTAACCACTAAGCCATCTCTCCAGCCCCTCTCTGTCTTTTTAATGAAGACATTGATTGTTATGAATTTTCACCCTTAGGACCACTTTCATTGTGTCCTGTAAGTTTTGGTAAGATGTGTTCTCATTGTCATTCAATTCTAGAAATTTTGCAATTTCATTTTTTATTTCATCCACTATCCATTTATTTTTTAAAATAGTGCTGTTCAGTTTTCTGGTGACACTGGAATTCTTGGTAGGTCTTTTGTTGTTAATTTCTAGCAAAATAACATTTTGATCATGCAAGGAATTATGTCAATCTTCCCAAATATGTAGAGGTAGGCTTTGTGACCCAGTATATGGTCTATTTTAGAGAATGTTCCATTGGCTGCTGAGAAGAATGTGTAGTCTGTGGATTCAGGATGGAAAGTTCTGTAGATGTCTGTTAGGTCTAAGTGCTCTATGGTTTTATTGAGCTCTCTTACTTCCCTGTTGAGCTTCTGTTTGGATGATCTGTCTATTACTGATAGTAGTGTGTTAAAGTCCCCAGCTATGAGGGTGTTGATGGTTATTTCTGTTTTATTGTCAAGTAGGTTTTGTTTTATGAACTGTGGTGCCCCTGTGTTTGGTGCATACAGATTTATGATTGTAATATCCTCTTGATGGATTGTTCCCTTTATAAGTAGGAAGTAGCCTTCTTTGTCTTTTTTGATTGTTTTTGGTTTGAAGTCAATTTTATCTGATATTAATATAGTTACACCGGCTTGTTTCTTATTCCCATGTGCTTGGAGTATTGTTTTCCACCCTTTCACCCTGAGAAGGTTTCTGTCTTTAGTGGTGAGGTGGGTTTCTTGAAGACAACAGATTGAGGTGTCTAATTTTTTGATCCATCCTGCTAGCTTGTGTCTTTTGATGGGTGAAATAAGGCCCTTAATATTTAGGGTAATGACTGAGATTTTATTTGATCCCTGCCATATTGTGATGGTATATGTGGTTTGTTGGTTTCATTGACTTTGAAAATTTTTGTTCCTACTCTGAGTTTGGTTATTGTGATCTGCTTCTTGTAGACATTTGAAGTTGATTATTTGTTTCTTCTCTGTGGAGAATTTCCTGAAATTCTCTCTGTAGGTTTGGTTTTGTTTTCATGAAATGGTAAAGCTGAGTTTTGTCATGGAAGGTCCTTCACCATCTATAATGAGGGACACTTTTTCTGGGTAGAGTAGTTTGGGTTGGAAGCCATTGGTTCTTAGACTTTGCAGTGTTTCATTCCAGGCCCTTCTAGCTTTCAGGCTTTCCATAGAGAAGTCTGGCGTAATTCTGATGGGGTTACCTTTAAAAGTGGTGTGCTGTTTTCCCTAAGTGCTTTTAAGATTTTCTCTTTGGTGTCATTTTTTAGAGTCTTAATGACAATATGTCTTGGAGAATTTCTCTGTTGGGCCAGTCTGCTTGGAGTTCTTTTGGATTCTTGTACCTTGATGGACCTTTCTTTTAAGAGACTGGGGAAATTTTCTTTGATTATTTTGTTAAATAAGTTCTCCATGCCTTTGGTCTGAATTTCTTCTCCTTCTGGTAGCCCAATGATCCTGATATTAGAATATTTAAGGGTATCCCACAATTCCCTCATGTTCTGTTCACAGGAACTTTTGAAGTTACTGAAATTTTTGAACTCTCAAACTGTTTCTTCCATCTTTCTTCCAGATCACTGTTTCTAGCCTCCACATAGCTGCCTCTATTCTTGAGAGCTTCTAGAGAGTTCTGGACTTGTTCAATTAGGTTTGCATTTTCTACTACTTTTCTATGTATGATTTCCATCCCTCTGTCAAGCTCCCTTTTCATATCATTTTCTGATTTTCTTGATGGTTCTTGGAATTTATCCTTGCATTTCTTTATGTCTTCATTTAGTATTGCCAGCTAAATTTTGGGGTCCTCTTTTTTTTTCACTCTCCTTCATATCTCTTAACTGCCTTTGAACTCCTTCCATTTTCTTATCTATTAGTTCTAGTCTAATGATGACAGCATCCACATGATTATCAGTCCTTTGTTGCTTTTCTGCAAGTTCTACCAGTAGCTTGGTCAGGGTTGCATTGCTTATATAGCTTCATTTTGGTGTTCTGATCCTCATGACTCTTCTATGTTTTGATTAGAGATGTTTATTTTAGGACTTGGTGATCTAACTGGATGTTCTTGCATTTGATTTCTCATGTTATTTCTTGTGCCCTGTGGTCTGCCCATCGCAGTGTATGGGCACATAGGGGGGTGAAACAGCCTGGGTTCAAGCACAAGAGGAATCTCAAGCAGCCTGGGCTTTGGCTTTCACTTGTCAAAGCCGCCTCTGTTCCCACCTGGCCAGGGCACCAATGTTGCCTGAGCTGCCATGGGGTAATGCGCCAAAGCTGCCTGTGCTCCTGCTAGGAGGAACATAGAAGCACCAAGCACTGAAGCAGCCCAAAGTCTGGTGTGGTGTAACACTGGGACCTGGAAGCAGTCTGTGCTCCGCTGCAACACAACAATGGTGGTTGGCCAGTGTTGGAGATAGAGAGGGGATGACACCTGAGCTAGCATAAGTGACAGACACAGTCTGAGCTCACGTGTGGAGCTGGAAATTGGCCTGGGCTTGCACACGAATGTGCAGAGTCTAGAAAAGTAAGTGGGAAAGTGGGCAGAGCAGACTAAACTTCCACACGTGGGATCAGAGCGGTGGCCAGCACTGTTTGTATTGATCAAGGGAGCCTGAGCTCCAATGGGCCAGCAGGCGTAGCCTGGCCAAGGTCACTCGTGGGCATGGGTAGCAGGGTGATCCCCCCTATGCAGTAAGGCAAGTGGAGGTATGTTGGCCTGGGTCCCTTTTCCTTCAGTAATTGCAAAAGTTTCCTGAAGCTGGGACAGTGATATAGTGGCTGTTTGGGGGGAGGGGTGGGCTGCCTGCCCACCAGTGAGGGAATCAGCAATTCCGTTTTTTCCTTTCTGTGCCCTCCCACTGGCAATCTATTGGAGATTGTTCTCTCATAAAAGATCCAGTGAACCCTTCAAAGACCCAGTGAACCTTTAATGTCTTGCCTTTCTTTCCCGGGACTGTGTGGTGCAGTTATGCAGCTGCCATCTTGGCTGGAAGTGGGTGTTTTTGGTTTTTCAAGGTATGATCTCACTCTGGTTGAGGCTGACCTGGAATTCACTATGTAGTCACAGGGTGGTCTTGAAGTCTTGGTGATCCTCCTACCTCTGCCTCCCAAGTGCTAGGATTAAAGGCATGCACCACCATACCCAGCTCTATTTATTTTTAAAGGGAAGCTGACAAACACATAATATAAATAAATATTACTTGATCTGAAGGAGCACCAATTATCACGGTAAGTCAATAAATGTCTAACACTAATAAGAACAGAGAAATACCTTTTTATTTAACTCTCAAAATTGAAGTAATTCATAGACTTAGAAGCACTTAATTGTATAAGATCATGGAACCTTTGAGTAATGACCCAGAAAACAACTGCTTAAAATTACTATGTAAACTTCCATTAATTTCCCATCATTTCCCAAAGGGATTTGTGGTTCTTAGGAGGGCAATTGTACATTAGATAAGTTGAAAGAATGGCCAAGTGCTCTGAATGGACACTAGTTCCAGGAAAACTAATGTGGAACTCTGGCTTTGTATCTGAAAGGAGGTTTATGGAAGTCAGGTAATCAAAAGTGCTTAGCTCATGTCTGTCTCACAGTGGATCTGCAGAGTCTCTGAATTCACCCTATAATCATTTCTCAGTTCCTCATATGTGAAAATCTATAGAGATTAGCAACATCATCAACAACTTGAGTAATGTAGGACATCCTTCCACTGCCCCATTAAGCTTTTCCTTTTTAAAATATTTTATTATTTATTTGAGAAAAGTAAGGAGAGGGGGAGGGAGTGAGAGAGGGAGAAAGAGAAAAAGAGAGAGCAGATAGGCATGCCAGGGCCTCCATCCACTGCAAACAAACTCCAGATGGATGTGCCATCTGTTGCATTTGACTTATGTGGGCATTGGAGAATTGAACCTGTGTCCTTAGGTTTCACATGTAAGTACCTTAACAAGTACTCCATCTCTCTAGCCCTCATTCAGCTTGTTCATCTGTCTTCATTCATTTGTCCTGTGTCGAAAACTAATGGATCTTAGAAAGTGATAGGGTATTAGCACCATTTTAGACTCTTGATGATTCTCATTAGAGCTGCTGTAACAGATATTTCAGAGTGGGCAAATTGACTAATCTCTTGGTCCCCAGCATGCAGCTATTGATCTGGAAAATGCTTGTCTCCATACTTGTCCCTAAACCTCACCAGAAGTTTGTGGCCTTCTGACAAGGCCAGAAATAAACGTCCTCTGTCCCAAATTAAGAATATGCCAACTCTCTGAGTGTGTCACAACTACTTTGCGGGACATTTGATTGCCTTATTCCTCCAGAATATATCACACTGATTCACTGCTTTGGTGGTAATGCACTAAATGAACTGAGTCAGTGATAACTAGTGACAAATTTAAATTTATTGGTAAGACATTTGCAAATAATGAGACTAAAATTGAGAGGGCTTAAGCTTCTTCAAATTTTTAGTATTCACTCTTATGACAAGTGATGACAGAGGGTTTCTGTGAGGAATATTTATTGCATATCAACCCTCCTTATATCCTTGAAAGAGCACCAATTTGAATTAGAAATATTAAAAACTACCATTAGAAATAGCATATTTTCTCTCTCTGTGTGTGTCTCTGTCTGTCACACACACATGCACACACTCACACTATGCCATATAGATTCATTATATACATTCACATTTGTTCTGTTTCTTTGGGGGGCAATACAAATAAAAGTAGAAGCCATCTGCATTCACATGACTAAAACAGCATAACAAAGTGTGGATATCATATCTGCTTTACTCTTTGTTGAAAATAGCAAGACAGGAAAAGCACAACAAATTCTGGCTAAATTAATAATGGAATTTAAAAACACAGCAGTAAATGAGATTACCTATAAAATAAAAAAAAAAAAAGGATGTTAGAAGAGAAGGTCCACAACTGAACCTCAAGGAACACCAAGTGTTATAAATCGCAATATTAATAATTAATTAAAACTCAGCCTTGTAGGGAAACTGTTACATTGTAGAAAATGCATGACAAATATCTTACTCTTTAAGAAGACCAAATTTGAGTAGAAACCCATGGCTTTCTATCCCTATTTCATCTCACTTGCAGGAGAGACAGATGAATATCCAGACTGTACCACAAGTAGACCAGGTGATGACTAGCTTCATCTTGATCCATGTTCTCCTGTTGTATAAATAGGACTTGAAATATTACGTGCGATTTTCTACTGGTATGTGCTTTGAGAGTTTGAGCCCTTTTTCTGAAGAGTGATCTTCACTCATATCCCAAATATGCTAAAATTAAATCAGGCACCTAGGTATATATGATGGGTTTTATTCATATGAGGTGGAACATGTGAGAATGATGATTAATTTAGCTCAACCTAGGTAAATTATGTTGTCTTGCTGTTGGCCTCACCATATTCTCAGTGTTTTTAACATACGGATTGGATGAGAAAACATTTACATCACTGATATTGAGTAAGTCTTTAAGAGAGGTACTTAGCTGATTGGTCAAGGTCATAATACTAAGACTGACATCCCATGAGATCAAGGATTCTACCAGCAGATGGATGGCTTTTTCAGAGGAACTATGAATCAGCTTGTTCCTTGCTTACAGACCAGGAACCCAATCACATTTTAGATGTCAAAGCCTCTATAAATATGAGAAAGTTCCTTTAAAGAAATCACTGTCCCTCTACCTATGTCCTCTATTGGTGCTTGTACTGTAGAACCCTGATGAATACTGTAAATAATGTAGAGCTGGGGGCTGCAGAGATGGCTTAGAGGTTAAGCGCTTGCCTGTGAAGCCTAAGGATCCCAGTTGGATATAATAATCAAGTATCTTCAATCTCTTCCAACTCTACATTTTCATCATAGTATTGGACTATAGCACACACACTCAGATCTCTGGAGTGCACATAACGCAACCCTCATTTTATTTTATTTTTACTTTTGTGCTTGGTTTTTCAATGTAATATTTTACTTCACTTAAAATGATTTCAGGGACTGGAGATATGGCTTAGTTAAGGTGTTTGCCTGCAAAGTCTAAGGGCCAGGTTCAATTCCTCACTGCCCATGTAAAGCCCAGATGCAAAAAGAAGCACATGCAGCTGGAGTTTGTTTGTAGTGGCCAGAGGCCCTGACATGCCCATTAGCTCTCTCTATTTGCCTCTTTGTCTCTCTATCTCTTAAATAAATACAAACATATTTAAAATGACTAATATTTTTCTCTAAAATGAGAAAATAGGAAGTCTTACATTAGATTTCATATCCTATTTGAACTTATTTTAGTTTCCCTAAATTTAAATTCTTTTTAAAAATATTTTATTTGTATATTAGAGAAAGAGGTGTGTGTGGGGATGAGAAGGGGTGCATCAGGGCCTCTAGCCACTGAAAGCAAACTCCAGACACATGTGCCACCTTGTCCATCTGGCTTACATGGGTACTGAGTAATCAAACCTGGGTTCTTAGCTTTGTAGGAAAATGCCTTAGCTGCTAACCTATCTCTCTAACCCCCTAAGTTTAAATTCTATAAAGATTGTATGCATGGAGATTTATAACATAAACAAAACTCTACCCCAGTGTATATCCTGTTAACTCCTATAAATGTGCCCCTGAACTTTTAAAATATTTTTATCTTTTACATCCTAAGCTGTGTTAACAATTTCAGCAAACATGATACCTTTTCCACAAATATGAATTAAATTCAATAAATTCCCATATATTACATTTATTATTGAAGTAATGTGTTAATTCACTTCAATTACTGAGTAAAAAACTACCTTGTTTTTCCAATTTGTTATTTAAAGAGAATTTTTAAAGATCTCCAACTACAAATGAACTACTTTTTGATAAAAAGCTGACATCATTGCCAGTTTATAATGACTGAAACTTACACAATTATGGTTTTATTACTTTTTAATTAGCATTATTATTATTATTTTATTTTTGAAAGAGGGAGAGAGAAAGACAAATAGGTGGAAAGACAGATAAAACAGGCATACAGGGCCTTTCAGCAGCTGTGAATGTAATCCAGACTCCTGTGACTCCTTGTGGCGCTCGTGCGACATTGCGTGCTTGCGACACTATGCCTGGCATATGTGGGACCTGGAGATGCAAACATGCATTCTTAGGCTTTGCAGCCAAGTGCCTTAGCCACTAAGCTATCTATCCAGCCCTGGTTCTATTGTTTTTTGAATGCCTCATCTATGTCATTTACAAGTAAATAAATGTATTTTTTTATTAATTAGTTTTGTACTCCGTGAATATAGTCAAGTTGGTACCATTGTTAGGCTCATCCATGTCCTCCCCCTCCCCCTGTCCTCTCCTTGTTGAGGTATATGGATCATGCATTGTGGAGTTAGCCCACAGTTATGGGTAGGTGAAATATCTCTGCATATCATGACCCAACATGTGGCTCTGACATTCTTTCCGCCACATCTTCCACATTAGACCCTGAGCTTTGGAAGGTGTGATCGAGATGTTACTCAGTACTCCAGTCACTTCTCTCCAGCACTATGATACCTTCTGAGTCATCCCAAGGTCACTGATATCTGAAAAGAGAAGATTCTTTAACCAAAGTGAGGGTAACATTAATATAAGGGTATAAATATTAAGAGAAGTGCTTACTGGGCAGTTTGATAAGCATAGTATATACACTTATCCATACATCAGCAGATGTTACACCCCTAGGGCTCATTACTTCCCCTATTTTAAGTTTTCAGTATCAGGGATGAAGCCGCCCACCCACCCATGGACGGGCCTCCAGTCCAATTGGAGGGCAGTTGGTTTCCACTATGATGAACATGCCTCTATTGCACCCGCTGGCTCATTTGGCCTGACTGGCCAATTATAAGGCTTTCAGTGTCCACTGTTGAGTATCTTCACTGGTGGTATCTCTTTCTCCCGTTGAACTACATGTAGAATGGCTTCTTCCAGCTTTCTGTCAGCTGGTCTACATGGAGGAGGTTATCAGCTCAGTTCCAGCAGGATTTCTCAGTGGCCTTGCAGCCCAAGTGTGTGGAGACTTCAGCAATAGGGTCTTACCATCTATTCCTGGCGGGAAACCAAGGGACTCAACAATGGCCTATAATGTTTAGAGGGCATCAGGGACCTCCCTGGCCAACAACTCACTGGCACTGAAAATTTTCTAACACTGATTTGTGGCTCGTGAGTGTTCCATTGTCTGAAACTGGAAGATTCCATATGATATATTTGCATCCTCTTAGATTTTAATTAGCCCTCCCTCCACCTTTCCTTTACTCAATCTCTTCCCCTAACCTCACTTTGGGCCTTTTCACCCCCGTTAATCTATTCTTCTACTTACATATATCTAATACCAACCTATTAAGTACCCTACTCCCTTCCTTTCTTTTCCCTTTATATCTCCTTTTTAACTTACTGTTCTCTGCAACTGAGTTTTTTCCTTCTCACACAGAAGCCCAATCATCTATACCTAGGATCTACATATCGGAGAGAACATGTGAAGCTTGGCTTTCTTGGCCTGGGTTACCTCACTTAGTAAAATCCTTTCCAGATCTATCCATTTTCCTGCAAATTTTATAACTTCATTTTTTTTTTTTTACCATTGAGAACTCCATTGTATAAATGTACCACATCTTCATTATCCATTCATTAGTTGAGGAACATCTAGGCTGGTTCCATTTTCCAGCTATTATGAATTGAGCAGCAATAAACATGGTTGAGCATGTACCTCTAAGAAAATGGGATGAGTCCTTAGGATATATACCTAGGAGTGCTGTAGCTGGGTCATATGTTAGTTCAATCTTTAGCTGTTTTAGGAACCTCCACACTGTTTTCCACAATGGCTGGACCAGATTGCATTCCCACCAACAGTTTAGAAGGGTTCCTCTTTTTCCACATCCCCACCAACATTTATGATCATTTGTTTTCATGATGGTTTAGTCTTAAAATGCTCCTTTAGCTTGCTTTTGTTGTGGAATGTCCTTATATCTCTGTCTATTTGAATGGACAGTTTTGCAGGATAAAGTGACCTTGGTTCACAGTTGTTATCTTTCAGGACTTGGAACTTTTGACTTTTAAAGTTTGTGTTGAGTAATCTGTAATCCTGATATGTTTGCCTTTGTAGGTAAGTTGATTTTTCTCTCTGACTGCTTTCAATATTTTTTCTTTGGTTTGTGTGTTTCGTAGTTTGATTATAATATGGCAAGGAGAGGTTCTTTCCAGGTTTTGTCTGGCTGGTGTTCTAAAAGATTACTGTATCTGCATTGGTACCTCTTTCCCAATGTGGGGGAAGTTTTCTTCTATGATTCTGTTGAAGATGCCTACTATGCCTTTGGAGTGAAATTCTTCTCCTTCTACTATGCCATGAATTCTTATGTTTGATCTTTTCATAGTGTCCCAAATATCTTGAAATTCCCACTCATACTTTTCTATTAGTTTGTCTTTCTCTTTGTTGGACTGTATTAGATCTGCCACCTGGTCTTCTAGCTTAGATATTCTGTCATCTCCTTCATCCATTCTATTGGTGAGATTCTTTACAGAGTTTTTCATTCCATTAAATGTTTTCTTCATTGCTAGTTATTCTGACTGATTTTTCTTTATTATTTCAATTTCCTTATTTATGTCTAGTATCGACCTCTTTATTTCATTAAATTGGTGTTCTGTGTTTCTTTCATTCCTTTGATTTCTTTGAACATATTTATAATCATTCTTTTGAAATCTTTCTCAGGCATTTCCTCTAACTCGTTCTCACTGGAAGTCATTTCTGATGTATTAATACTTTTTGGTGGATTTATATTGACTTGATTTTTGGTGTTTCTTGTGCTATAATGAATACATTTTTGCATCCTGGATTATTTAATGATTGGATTTTCTAGTTAGCTGGGTATTATTAGATGTATCAGACAATCTGGTGTTATATAACTTCAGGGTAGGAGCTTGAGGCATTAGGTGTGGTCTCAAGACTCTCAGAGTATTTATCCAGGAGTAGGTGAGTAGGTATTATGACAAGAAGATCCTCTAACTGTCCCTCAGGATGTGTGGTGCCCCACCCACACCCTTAATCCTGATAATAAGGAGGTTAAATTTCTGATCTGTCGGGGGTTCCAAGTCAGCTTGTGATCAGGTGAGACCCTTCCCAGGTATAATCCCAGTTACCTCTGCTCCTGCTTAGGTCCTGCTGTTGGTTCAAGTTGGCATGGCCGGGTCCCTGGGCCGCTGCTCTGTTCGCTGGAGCTGGGCACTGGTGATGGGGGAGGGGAGGCTATGATGGTGCTCTAGTTCTCTTGCTGCTCCACTTGTTCTTATACCTTGTGATCTGCTCCTTTGTTGTTCACTGCCGCTCCACCTTCACATTTCTTGAGTTTGCGGAGAGCTCCGGTGTGAGTGGAAGCTCCCCTCACCTGGCTTTTCTTGTAGCTCAAGCTGAGCCTGGCAGCTTTCTGGTGTGCTGCGGCTGATGCTGCAGTTGGCGGACCTGGCAGAGCTGCTTCTGCCGGCCTTCATGGGCTCTGGATGCTCTGGATGCTCTGGATCTCTCCTACTTCTCCACTGCCATTTCAGTTTCCTATACAAACCACTGTTTAGTAAAAGTGTGTATTTTGCTGAGATTTTTTTTGTTTTGTTTTGTTTTGTCTTTTCCCCCCTAGGCTGCTTTGGCATGGTACCTACACCACCATCATAACTGGAAACAAGAACTAGAAAAATTTTATATGCATATTGAAAAAATGCATAACTCCTTCTCATACCATTAATATACGCTAATTTGTTTATGAGTTTAAGACATAGAGTGAAAAATCAAGGACAAGAAACTCAAAATAGCTGGGTATGATGGTTCACACCTTTAATCTCAGCACTTGGGAGGCAGAGGAAGGAGGATTGCTGTGAGTTCAAGGCCACTCTGAGACTACATAGTGGATTCCAGGTCAGCCTGGGGTAGAGGGAGACACTACCTTGAAAACAACAACAACAACAACAAAAGAATGAAACAGGACCAAAGTTTGCTACTGATAAGAGGACAAAGATTTGTCACATAGGATTCAGTATGCTGCTAGTGATATTCTATTGAATTAAGTCCTTTTTGCTTCTAAATTTGAAGGAAACTTTTTGTTGTTGTTGTTATGAAGCATTTTCTTACTTCTCTATGGCCTTTGAAAGGTCTTTTACTGTCTAAATACCAGTATTACTGTGGCTCCTCATAGCACATAAATGCCAAGCATGGTGTTGCATACATGTAATCCTAATATTGGGGTTGTATAGTCAGTGACTCTTTCAATGATATGTTGATTTCGATTATTTGCAATATACGTATAGTTTTTGCTTCTGAGAAGTACAAACTATTTGAAAATGCAACATGAAAATAAAATTTATGTTGTCAACTATGTCATGAAATAATTTTTAAATATTTTTATTTGCAAGCAGTAATAGATGGAGATAAGACAGACAGACAAAGAGAATTGGCACATCAGGGTCTCCAGCCACCTTGTAAATCTGGTTTACGTGGGTCCAAGGAAATTGAACCAGGATCCTTTGGTTTTGCAGGCAAGCACCTCAACAACTAAGTAATCTCTCCAGCTCTGAACTATTTTTCTATAATAGGAAGCTATGACAAATTTAATTGCTGATTGCAATGATCTTTATTCCTAGCTGGAAATATGAATATTGCATGTAAGAAAAGAAAATAGTTTATCACTATTGGATAATTATTAAAGAAGACAAGTCTCAGGAAGGAAATAGCAGCAACATTAAACACTATGGAAATAGACTATGTTATAATAAGCTGTGACTTTTCATATACTTCAATACATCAAAACAAAAGATAAAAGACAGAAAGAAAAAGAAACAGGACCATGTAACTATTATTTAGGTGAAGAGGTGTTCCTAAAAAAATCTCATTATTTTGATATCCCTACATATCTGTGCCGTCAGAGTTAGCATGCCATATTTTGAAGAAAAAAACCTTTGGAGATCATAAACAACCAATTTCACACTACAAGCCATTGTAAATAGAGCTAAATTCCCTTTAGTAATACACTATTTATCTTTGTGCTTCATTGAATTCAAAGAAAAGCATTTTCAGAGTGCAAGCAATTAACTTCTCATTTTTTTTTTTTTTTTCTGTTCCAGAAAGGACTTTATCAAAAGAGCACGGACTTAGGAAGCTGCAGAACTATCAGACTTAGTCTTAGCGTATGAAATTTCAATTTAGCAAGGCATGTAAAACCCTAAAAAGCAGTGAAGACTCAAAGCATGGAAACCATCCTGTTTTCACAGTATATTTACTTTGCATCGTCATTGACCCAGATGATTTTCTGCTGAATTCAAATCAATGAATATTTGGATAAGGGATTATTCCATGATATATACTGTATTTGTAAACAAATCAATGCTATGTCACAATTAGAAACTGTATTGTAGAACTGTCAAAAAACTTCTATAAAACATAGATCACAATGTAGAATCCTACAAATTTGAAAATGTGCCTTTATTTCAAAAGAAGCCAAAAAGTTAAGAAGTTTGTTAAATATGTGCTTTACATCATTATGGAAGATTGGACATTGATCTGTTTCTGATGCATATGTCCATAGACTTGGTGCTCAGAAAGGCCAGACATCAGGATAAATTTATAATTCCCTATTCTCTGTGTCCCTGCCTGTTGATGTCACCAACATATTGGGATAATTATGTTTTGGTTTTGTTTTGGTTTTTCCAGTTAGGGTCTCACTGTGGCTCAGGCTGACCTGGAATTCACTATGCAGTCTCAGGGTGGCCTCGAACTCACAGGGATCCTCCTACCTCTGCCACCTCCTTAGTGTTGGGATTAAAGGCCTGTGCCACCATGCCCAGCTAATTATGGTTTTTATATGCATATTGAAATTTATATTTTGATATCTACTTATATTATTTAAATTCATTAATTAAATGACTTTAATTAATTAATATTAATTAGCAAAATAAAATGAGGGAAGATAGATGGCTTAGGGGAAAATGAAAATGGACTAGTTATTATTATTCCTCCTCTATGTTATGGAAATGATAGAGCTTATGCTAAAAAGTGGGCTTTCTTTTCTTGTTTTACGATGGGTGTTGGGTCTTTTTGGCATTTTCAACAGAAACAGACAAAGCCATCAGGGAGTCAAAGAAAATTTATTTTAACCAAAATCAAAATCAAAGACAGAGTATCATTTTTTTCCCCAAACTTTCACAGGACAATATTATCCGCAGACTTATAAATATAAGCAGGAATTGCAATGCAATGTGAGGTGCAAGTGGGAAAATGTGTCAGTCCATATGGGATGAAGCACTAGGAGTTGTCTAAAGGTGATGGAGAAGACACTGGCCACTGTGACAGATAGTTCAGATCAATTCCTCAGTAATGCAAGGAATGTAAGGAACACTATAAATTAGCTCAGCTCTGTACCCTTCCAAGGGGGCCTCCACTGTAGACAGATTCTGTGTGGAGCTGGACAGAAGAAAGGACCAATCAAAGAGAAGATCCTGGTAAAGGCAGGAAGGTAAGCAGAGGGGGGCCTTTCCGAAAGCATCAATACTGTATAGATCATCTCTCTGTGAAACTAAAGAAGGGCCTGGGAAAAGAACATTCATCAGGTAATGACTGATGCAGAGGAAATGTGGTATAAATGCTTGTGTCAGAAAAACAATGGTGTGAAATCAGTGAACTAAGATGCCATACAAAAAAGAGGAAGAAACCACTGAGTATTACTGCTCAGGTTAAGAGTGTACTAAAGCATGGGTAATTGCCATAGCTTCGTGTGATTGAGTAAAAACTGGAGTTCGGTGACATTGTTGAGCAACATATGAATATTGTGTAGTATACTACTTGACTATGAAGAAGAGATCAAAATTCAAAATGTGAGGCTTCCTTTGTTCTGAATGTATATTGCCTTTGCACCGTTACAAAGACAAATGAACATTCTTAAAATTTTATTATGTATGTGTGTGTATGGAGGGGAGAGACAGACAGTGAGTATGGGCTCTCCAGGGCCTCCTGTAACTGCAATGTAACTCCAGATACATGTGTTACTTTGTGCATCTGGCTTTATGTAGGTACTGTGGAATAAAACCTGGGCTGTCAGTCTTTGCAGTTAAGCATATTTAGCCACTGAAAAATCACTCCAGCCAAAAACCAACACATGTTAAGACAAATAACTAAGTCAGAGACAATCTGCAGATAAAACAAAATTGAATATTAAATAAAGGTAAAATTGCTTTCATGAAATACAACTCAAAATGATATTTTGACATAATTCAAAGATAAAACACAAAGCAGCAATGATTGGAATAGAAATTAGATTATCAGGAAAGATAATATTGACATTAATATTATCAAACTTTACTATGAACTATACCAACAACTTTGACAGACTGAAAATTTGGATTTTTTTAAAGAACAAGGTATACAAAATTATATAAGGAAATAAATATGAAAACACATCTGTGAATAAAGATCAATTTGTTATTGAAAGGTGTCCAACAAACAACTTCATACCATATATCTTTCACTGATAGATTCTATGAAACTTTATAGTAAGAAGCATTTATGTTACAAATATTTGCTTCTGTACATAAAGGAGGAAATATGTGCAAATTCAGTTTGCAAAGTCAGAATAACTACAATAGAAAATTTGACAACTCCTGGTAAATTACTAACACTTACATGCAACTCTAGCTGCTCCAAGTTAGGAACTGCATAGAATCTAAGGCATGTTGCATTTGTCTTTCTGAGCCAGTGTGATTTCACTTAGTATTTTTTTTTCCAAATTCATCCATTGTACTGCAAATTTCATCATTTTATTTTTCACTTACTAAGTAGAATCATATTGTGCTTATATACTATGTCTTCACTAACCCTTTATCCATTGATGGGTATCTATCTGTGCTGATTCTAGCTCTAGCTATTATAAATAAAGCAGTGTAATGGGGGCAGGGAAAAGAGGGTAAAGGACATAAGATGAGGGGCATGTGACTATCACACAATTAGTTCATACAGTAAAGTACATAAATAATACAAAAAAAGAATATTTGACAAAGCCTGAATAAATTATAAACTAATAACCTTCGTATTCAGTAGTCATTTAGAAAGATAAGTATGTTCAACCCAATATAAAGAGGATTATATACAATGACTGAGTATATCCCAATACTAAATAGCCAATAAATATTCTGACTACTCCCTATGTGTTCAGGCAGAGCAGTAAATGCTAAAATATACTGTGTATAACCCACAATAAAGACAATAATACTTACTTAAGTGAAAAAGAGCAATTCAAAAGGCTCTCTCTAATACCAGAGTCCATAAGTTGTGTGTGTGTGTGTGTGTGTGTGTGTGTGTGTGTGTGTGTGTGCTTGTGTGCATGTGGTGTACACATGCTTGTGTGGTGGGATGCATATGCATGTGGTTGTCAGAGGCTGATAGTACATTTCTTCCTCAATCACGCACCTTATTTTTGAGACACTGTTTCTCTGTGAACTTGGAGCTCACCTTTTGGACTAGTGTAGCTTACCAGCAACAAACCCAGGGCTGTGCTTCTCTATTGCGGATATTATCAATCTCACTGCTATGTGTAACTCTTATGTATGTATTTTTCTCACATAATGAAGCATACCGAAACTTGGATCCTCATGTTTGCTGTGTCAAGCATGTTCCTGGCTGAGTCATCTTCGCAGTCCAAGTTTATAACCCCTCCACTATCCTTTAACAAAGCATCTGCAGTACTGCTATGCATTGAATAGTGCTTATGATTCTTTCATTGTCCACCCTTTCATTTACTATAGCCTCTATAGATGTAGAGTTCACAAGTCCCATAAATCTGCGTGACAGTCAGAATTAGTCTACTCTAAGTTCCTTAGACATATGTATTTGAAAGCACATTATGTATGAGAAGCCACAATAAAAATTTCAGCTGTCAAACAAATAGCATTTTGGTGTTGTATCTTTCCAAGAAACAAAGTTTTTAAAATTGCTGCTTTGTTGGCAAACATACACTTGTAAATAAGGATGTAAGGCATTGAAGTGAGAATATAACTTAAGTAAAACCTCTGACAATAAAGAAACTAACAAATTTATGTTTTCCATTTAACAATTGCACAATTATTGCTAAAAGTAGCATATTCATTATATACTTATGATAAATTTGTCACTTAGTAGTGGTTTTCCTGAGTTTTATGTTAATAAAACACATGAAAGTTTACCTTGATGAATTTAGGATGTTTCCATGTCTGCACAAGTGAAAAATATGACAGAAAATCTATGACCAGGTTTGTTTAATTCTCCATGAATAACACACAGAAGACTGAATACTATTAACTTTTATTTAGTATTATTAAAAAGAGTAAAAGAAAATCTTTTCCTAAAATAGTAGCATTTACAATTTTAATTATGGATTGAATAATTACTAAACACAATTTCATTACATACAGTATTATATATAGGCACATTGAAATAGAACTTTTGCCACCTAAAGTAGTCAAAATGTAGTAATATACTGAATTTTATGACAACTATACCAAGTTATAATGCATTAGATGGCATAAAAATAGAACTTCAACTTCACATTTTTCTAGAGCTCACAAATATGAGATCAGCTCATGGGTCTGAAATTAGGGTCAGCCATGTCTTCCTCTTGAGGATGAATGGGGGGGGGACCCCTGATATCTGAGGCTTACATGAGTGTGTCATGTGCTATGTTGAGTGTTCACAGTGTGGTTATTCTGGTTTACTCCGCACAATCTCAATGAAGGTACATGTTGCTCTTGATAATTGCTGTGGAGAAACAACTAGAGGATTTAATGTAAAAAATAATGTAAATATCATAGTGATACTGAGGATAGAATGCAATAAAATTCAGACATGTATAAAAACAATCAGATCAGAAAATAAGTTATATATTTAGAAATTTGAGATATGTATATTAATTTAGAACAACATATATAGGCAAAATGTCAATTTAAGTATCATTATAATTGTTAACTAAAATTATAAAGGAATTAAAATTATATTTGTTTTAGAGTCTGTTAAAAATGAGTATTTAAAGATAGTTCAAGTGTAGTAACATCAGAAATATTAGAAGAAATGTGATAGTCATATCATGGCTTAGCAATACATGGTAAATTATACATATATTGTTAAGTGTAAAAAGTTTAAAAATTAATAAAGGAAAAAAGGTAATTCCACTTAACTAAACTAAATGATATTTATATCAAAATCTATAATTAGGTTGCAAAAAAGTAATGTCAGATATAGTTATTACTAATAAAGCCCAAATAAAATATATAACATCTAATTTTATAGTTAAATATGTGGTTATTAACTTAACATAAAAAAACATTATCTTCTTAACACAGATTCACTTAAATGTAGGTTGTGACAAAGTTCACATTTTTAACTTTTATTGACTAGAGTCCATTGAAGTAAGGGTGATTAAGATGAGGAAAGGTAAGTCAGGAGGCAGAGCAAGGACGAGGTGATACATTACTAAACTCTCTAAAGTTATCTGAGAAATTGACATAGTTTCTGAGTCATCTGTGTCATTATTGGAGATCTTTACAATCAGCCATGTGTGCCAAACTGAGGAGTGAAGTTCAGTGTGATTCTTCCTAACTCTAAGTACACATGCTCGTCCTGTGCATAGTGTCTCCATCCTATATCTGAGTTACGTTATACAAGTCTCTCCCCCAAGAACTAGAGTCCCAATGCTATTTTCTAAGAAATGTGTTGATTATCTGCAATGTCTGTTTATTTGTATTATGGTAAAGCTTAATGTGAAGGGTGACTCTTGGCACTGAGAGAGCATGAGAGAGACAAAAGTTTTAGCTAGAGAGGCAGTGACTGAAATTATTGGGGTTTGAACTGTAGAAGTCACCATCATACCAGAGCAAGTAAGACAAATGAGGTCTTGGGAAGGACAGAAGTTGTTTGCTACACCTGATCTCTTCATGGCTTAGATGCACTAGAAACTTCTTACTTTACCTGACTCTCATGATAAAACACTGCCATGCTTTTCTTCTCATGAACAGCATTACAACTCCAGTTCCATTAGAATATTTAAAAGATATCAAAATACATAATTAAACTAAACTGCAATAGTTGCTGCAAACTACCACTGGTACCATTGCTTTAATTAATACTCGTACTCTTCATTCTCTGACACCCATTTTGAATTTTCCCCTTTTCTTAA
Source organism: Jaculus jaculus (assembly GCF_020740685.1). Taxonomy (NCBI): domain Eukaryota; kingdom Metazoa; phylum Chordata; class Mammalia; order Rodentia; family Dipodidae; genus Jaculus; species Jaculus jaculus. The sequence goes on along the minus strand of NC_059105.1, from coordinate 150,816,867 downwards.
ACAAGTGTTGTTCCTTCTTGTCTTTTCTCTTCCTTTCTTCCTTTGTTTATTACTTTACTTTCGCACCATAAATTCATTGTTTCATACTTACAACATAATATTCCATGTTAAAATAAGCAAATTATTATTCAGGATATGTTTATCTGATTAATATTATGCATGTTCAAGCAATATAGCAAAATTTATATATATAATATATTTATTTATTATATATAATATATTTTATATATAATATATATTATATATTATATATATGTGTGTATATATATATATATAATACACACACACACACACACACACACACACATATATATATATATATATATATATATAATATATACACATATATACACACAAGGCAATATATGGAATTGATGTAGTTATTACCTTTGTAAAACCAATAAAAATTTTTGACAAGTCTTATTTATGTACATTTTCAAAGAAAACACAACATAAAATTCCAGTCAAATATAATACTACAAACAGGGATCATCAGGAAAATGAACAAATATAGAGAAATCATGTTATAATGGTGTCAGAAAAACAGGGCAATACTCATTAAACAGAAATCATGCTCAATTTATTTTGAGACAAAGGTCAAATGTGATAATATTATGTATATTCTTTAGAAACACTATTATAGTAAAATGTATAAATGAAAACTAAAGTGAGAATGCTAGGAATTTTGGCATGATATTCATCATCTCTGATAGATTAAAGAAAGCAATAACTTTAATGTATAGGAACTCTGAGAGTTATTATTATGTAGTTTAATTAGTAGCTATCTTTTGAATTTACATATGTGCAAATAAGCAATATATTCTATTTCAAGCATCAGGATAAATATCTAAGGATAAAATACATGCCTGGGAAAAGATTTAAAAATTGAGTTTATAAAGAAATAAAATATTATGAATGAGTAATGGTGTGTTATTTCAAGTTTCAAGATTCATAGATATTTCATGCTATATTATTTTCAAAATCAATAAAAGCTCTAGTACAGTTATAAATACAGGTGTGCTATGCCATCAAATGCAGAAAAAATATTCACTGTTCTAATTATGAAAACTCTAATTAAAATGGTAATGCAAGGTTAATAGTGCATTAAAATATTTCTGCACTAAGCCAGCCATGGTGGTGCACCCCTTTAATCCCAGCACTGGAGAGGCAGAGTTAGGAGGATCACAATGAGCTCAAGGCTACCCTGAAGCTACAGAGTGAGTTCCAGGTCTGCCTCAGTTAGAGTGAAACCTTACCTCAAAAATAAAAATTCTATACTACAATTAAATAAAACATTTCAATAATTAAAGCACGAATAAAACTTATGAAGGTGGTCATATAATATTTTAATGCTATATGACTAATTATAAAATTGATAATCTCAGCAGATAGCCAAAATGGTCTTAATGTAAATCATTCTTATTTATTTTAAAGGATGAAAAAAAATTTGCTGAAGAGATGGCTTACCCATTAAAGAGCTTGTCCACGAAGCCTAAGGACCTATACTTGACTCTCCAGATCCCACCTTAGCCAGACCCACACAAATGAGGCAAGCACAAGGTCGCACATGCCCACTAGGTGGTGGTAGAGTCTGGAGTTTGATTGATGTGGTTGAGCCTATGGAGCAATTCTCCTCTCCCTCTCTCTCCCGCTCTCATTCTTTCTAAAATTAAAATTTTTTAAAAAGTTGTAAAAAAAAAAAAACTGAAATGAGCATTCCCATACTAAATATAGGTAATATAAAAATGGGCAAAATTAACAGCCATTCTCTTAATACAAGGAAGCCTATCATCAACACTAAGCGAATAACAATGATAAAGACAAAAGAATGAATTACAAGAGCATTATTCTAAATAATTTGGCTACCAAAGACAATATATTCTAACTGTATTTAATTACAAGTTTGATAAGTTTACGTGTGTGTGTGTGTGTGTGTGTGTGTGTGTGTGTGTGTTGTGTGTGTTTATTAAGAACCTAAATTGTTCTGGGCATGGTGACACATGCCTTTAATACCAGCACTTGGGAAGCAGAAGTAAGAGCATTGCCATGAGTTTGAGGCCATCCTGAGACTACATAGTGAATCCCAGGTCAGCCTGAGCTATAGAGAGAACCTACCTAAAAAATAAATAAATAAATAAATAAATAAATAAATAAATAAATAAATAAATAAATAAATAAATAAAGGAAGCGAAGAAGGAAAGGAAAAGAAAAGAAAAAAGAAAATGGAATTTGTGCCCTGGATCCTGGATCCCCAAATTCCAGATTCCCTGCTCTGGAGGGTGCTTGCACAGCGTGAGCAGGCCAGAGCTCCCTGTTCTTTCCACCTTCCAGTTCCCTGGTCCGAGTTCCCCTGCTCCTTGCTTGGGGCTGCCTGCACCCCACATGCCTGCTGCTGAAGCAAGCCTTTTGCTCCCCCTTCCTGATTGACCTGCTTTGGGGTCCTCAACACCAGCAGGCGTGCAGCAAGAGTGAGTAGGTCAGAGCTCCTGTTTCCTTCCTCACCTCCCAGTTCCTTGGCCCCCGTACCCCTGCTCCTGGCTTGGGGTGTCCTGGTCCCCGCGTGTGTGCTGTGGAATCCGGCCTTTTGCCCCAGCTTTCTGATGGAACTGCCCCTGGGTCTTCAAATCCCTGTTTCCCTGAGCCAGAGGGCACCAGGGCCATTGTCGAAGCTTGCCTGTGGCTCCTGAGTTCCCCAGCTTCCAGGCCCCTGGTGCCCCAACACCTGGCTCCCCTGTGAAGAAGATTGCATCCAAGTGAAGTAAACCAGAGTTCCAGTTGCCCACCTCTCAGTTCCCCACGTGCCTTTGATATACTTGCAATCTTTGCAATCTGCTCATCTGTGGTTGTAACCCCTCCTAAGCCAATCAGGTTTACATTGAAAAGAGAATATTCACTGATGAAAGCTAGGTGTGTAGGCCTTTAATGCCATTACTTAGGAGGTAGAGGATCACCTAGTGTGGGACCTTACCTCAAAAGACAAAAAAGAAAGAAAGAAAGAAAGAAAGAAAACAGAACACACATGCTCCCTGATGAAGTGAGGAGACCTGCAAGAGTGCTGTTTCCATGATGACCCTGAAAATTAGCGCCAGGTTGAAGGAGAAAGTCTGTGAGGTTACTTAACACCTACCAAAGCACAATCCAGGGGCTCCGGAACTGTAACACTGGATGGCTCTCACGATCTTTCTGGCCCTTCTTCGTCAAAATTCCCTGAGCTTCGTTGGGTGTATATCAAGTCTACTTCAGTGATGAGCTCTTAGTAGCCCCAGGATTTCAACTTTGGCGTAGCTGAGCATCCTCACAGTGGGTCTTCTCCCCTGGCGCTGCTTGTCAGGACCACCGTGAAAGCAGCACTCTTGCTCTTCTCCCCACTTCCTCCATGGTTTCGCCTGGACCTTGACTGGGTTGCAAGGGGTAGTTTATCTCCTCTAGAAATGAATACAACTAGAAATAATAATAATAATAAAAAAAAACTGTCAAAATCAGATAACATGATAATGACAAATGTAGGTAAGCACATGTCTAACACTGACCATGGGACGATCTCCATGTCCTGTATCAGCGCTACTTATTCAGGTACTCACATGATTAATAATCTATGATAGCACCCATTTTTTTTTTTTTCTTATTTTTTCCGAGGTAAGGTCTCACTCTGGCCCATGCTGACCTGGAATTCACTAGGTAGTCTCAGAGTGGCCTCAAATTTCATGGTGATCCTCCTACCTCTGCCTCCCCTGTGCAGAGTTTAAAAGCGTGCGCCACCACGCCCGGCAATAGCACCCATTTTTATTCTCAAATTCATCCTTCTTGTGGTCAACTATTTTCTCATCTTACCTATAATGAAACAATTATATTCTTGAAATACAACTTAGTGCTATCTTACATATTTACATAAATGAACACATACATTTTTAAATCAACTTTTTATAGTAAGCGATTCAATAACTTAGTGTCTAAAAGCAGAATACAAAGCATTAAAGTATTAAATGACAGAATAGGCAAAATATAGCTTCACAAAATTACCAAAAAAACTGAAAACAAGTATTTTACCTCATTTTGGACACATTGTAGATTAGAATGCATAACTGTTTTAAAACAAAGAAATAGAATGAGATGTATAAAGCTACTTATACAATTTAAAATGAATTTAACATAATATAATGTAATGTAAATACCTGAAACATATTTTCATGTAATAAATGAGTTAAAATGAAACACTAGAACTATATTTTGAGAAATATGTAAAAATTATAAAGTGAACTCTCTATATAAGTGTATATATCCCTGGCTCCTCTTTAATTTCATTCTTTTCAAAAACTGCTTATACATAATTGATATAAAGTAAACATTAATGCAAATAATTGATGAGTTTGGAAATATTTATACACTTATGAAGTTGTCCTCCCTGTCAAGATAATAGACTTATACATTGTCTCAAACATTTCCACAATCTTTTGTGTGTGTGTGGGGGTGGGGAGCATGAAAGCATTAACAAGAGACCTATCATCTTTTAAGCATCCAGAGTTTGGCTGATTTCAGGGCTCAAATATGTGAAAATATTTCACATTTTATCACATCATATAGGTTCAAGAAGTCATAAATACCTATATTGATTATCATGGATGCTGCATTTGTGTTCTCAAATACAGAAGTTCAAACTTCAACCTCCTTTTGCTTTTATTTAGAGTAGAACCCTATGATAGAATAACTGTTCACTGATACAGGCTAACCTGGAATTCTTTACATGGTCTCAGGGTGGCTTCTAACTCATGGCAATCCACCTATCTCTGCCTCCTGAGTACTGGGATTAAAGGCGTGTGCCACCACGTCTGGCTAAGAATTCAATTCTTTTTCTTTGTTGTTGTTGTTTTTTATTTCTCCTTCTCAATTTCTATTAACATTTTCCATGATTATAAAAAGTACCCCATGGTAATACCCTCCCCCCCCCCAAACTTTCCCCTTTGAAATTCCATTCTCCATCATATCCCTTCCCCATCTCAATTAGTCTCTCTTTTATTTTGATGTCATGTTCTTTTCCTCCTCTTATGATGGTCTTGTGTAGGTAGTGTCAGGCACTATGAGGTCATGGATATCGAGGCCATTTGATGTCTGGAGAGAACACATTGTAAGGAGTCCTACCCTTCCTTTGACTCTTACATTCTTTCCGCCACCTCTTCCACATTAGACCCTGAGCCTTGGAAGGTGTGATCGAGATGTTACTCAGTAAAGAGTTCAATTCTTAAGTATCCATATGTGCATTGTAGAACACACACACACACACACACACAAATATTAATTAAAAATAAAATACAGAAAATAAGCTATAACACAGGTATGATGCATTTCTTTCTTTATTTTTTTTTATAAAGGATATACTCAGTATGGATACATCATGTGTTGGTACCATCCTTTCCCTTGTCCTTGGTCCCCTTCTGCTGGAGGTCCTCCTCAGTGGGGTTACAAATATTTCCCATGGGGTTGTGGGCTTTGCCTTGTGAGAGCAGAAATCAGTTATCAAGGGAAGGCAATGCTTCTGTGCATGATGTCCCAACCTGTGGCTCAAACAATCTTTTTGTCTCCTCCTCCACAAAATTCTCTGAGCCACAATGGGTATGTTTTAAGTCTACTTCAGTTACTGGATCTTAGGAGCCTCTGGATTTCTGCTTTGGTATATGTTGAGTATCCTCAGCTTCTGCCTCCTTCTTCCTGGCCCTGATTGTCAGGCTCACCATGGGAGCAGCACTCTTGCTGGTCTCCCCAGTTCCTCCGTGGTTTCCCCTAGGCTTTGGCTTGAAATGGGGGGTATAGTTTATACCCTTGGGTCTGGCTGCCTTCTGAAAACAAACAAACAAAAAACAGATTATCCAAAGGAGAGTGAAGTCAGTATAGGTTAAATAAGATGAGCATTTTTAATTTAGGGAGAATTTGATGGAAGTAGCCCCTCTTTTAGCCAAAGATTAGTGGAAACTTGACCTTAGAGAGCATAATCTTTGTCTCCATGGAATTTTGATCTGGTTCCTAATTCCAGATATGGGTTCCTTTCCACTCAGCGGATCTCTTAGCCAATCAGAAAGCCATTGGTTACCCACCAAGGCTGTGTGCCATCATTGCGCTGCTGGGTACTCCTTCTCAGGCTGGTTATGTCTGAGTAGCTTAGACACCTACCCCATTCCCCCTTGCTCACACCACTGGTGGCCACTTTCCCCCTGTAGGCCATGCAGCGCTTTCCAGTGTTGGATGGACCAACTGTCTGGGATCTGGCTCTCTTCCAGTTACCAGCCACACCTCTCCGTGTTCTGTGCCAGCAGAATATGGAGTCATGAGCAATGGGGTCTTACCTTTCACTTCAGGTGGGTAATCAAGTGCTTTGACAGAAGCTGGTCTTATTTTCAGACCTTGTAGGTCACACTCATCAACAGCTCAGTGTAGGTAGCAACCCAGCTGTGGTACTGGGAGTTACAGGTCAAAGACAACAGAATTTTTAAGCTTAAGCTCTTTTCAGGTGCTGCCCCCCTACTACTGTTCAGTATTCAGTCTTTTACCCTATATTCAAGGATAAAGGTTTCTGTGGTAGTAGTATATTTTAGGTTTAGTTTAGTGTTTTTCCTCCACCCTCCTCTTTCCATACCCCAAACCTTGCCATCCCTATTGTCTGGGCCTTGAGTTGCATATCAGGTATGTCGGCAACTCAACCTGATTCAGGTTAGAGACCATGCATCATTTATCTTTCTGTGATAGTAAATTCATTGTTCCAAGTCTGTCCATTTTTCTATAAATTTTATTATTTTTTTTTCACTTCTGAGTAAAATTCCACTGTATAAATGTGCCACAACTTCATTATCCATTCATCCAATGATGGGCACCTGGGTTGATTCCAGTTCTTGTCTATTATGAATTGAGCAGCTATAAATATAGTTGAGCAAATATCTCTTTAGTGAAGTATGGGACATTTAAGATAAATGCTAAGTAAGGGGATAACTGGATCTGTTGTTCTATATTCATACATTTCAGGACTCCATATTTATTTCCATAGTGGTTGCAAAACTTTACATTCCCACCAACAATGAATAAGGGTTCTTCTTCCTCCTGATCCTCACCAACATTTGTTGTCATTTGATTTTCTTTTATTAGTTTTGTATTCAGTGAATACAGTCAAGTTGGTACCATTGTGCGTGCCCTCCCCCCTTTTCAGGTAGCCTCATATTTGGGGAATATGGGTCATGCATTGTGGAGTTAGCCATCAGTTATGGGTAAGAGGCAATGTCTCTGTGTGTCATGACCCAACATGTGGCTCTGGCATTTTTTCTGCTCCCTCTTCCGCAAATTTCCCTGAGCCATGTTGGGTTCATCTTAGGTCTGCTTCAGTGATGAGGTCTTGGGAGACTCTGTGTCTCTGAATATGTGGTTTGGTAGGAATTGATTGTTCTCTGTGTCTATCTCCTTCACCCTTGTTCTGGTACCAGGTTCACCATGAAAACAGCACGTTTGCTTGTTTCCTCACTTATTATTAGTTTTAGCTGGGGCCCCTTTGAGATACGATGGGGTGGTTCATCTATCTGAAAAAGAAGCAAATTCTCTGATGGAGAGTAAAGTTAGCACCAGATGAATGGGAAAACCATATTTTAGAGAGAATTTAATAGACGTAGGCCCACTTGTAGCCCACAATTATTGGTAGCTTGATAATGGGGTGTGGACTCATTTTTGGATATGGTTCTGACTTGTTTCCCAGCTCCAGCTATGGGTCCCTTTCCACTGAGCAGATCAGTTAGCCAAATCAAGAGCAGTTAGTTTCCAACCATGGCTGTGTACCACTATTGCACTTGTGTAAGCATTGCATCAGGTTGTTTTCTGCTAAGTAGGTTAGACCATGAATTGCCTGGACAGATACTGGTCATTTTCCCCCAGCCACTCATATAGCATCTTCTGGCATTAGACAGTCTAACTGTGTGGGGAATGACTCTCTTCCAGCTTCCAGCCATGTCTCTCCATGTTACTTGCCAACAGCCTATGGTCTGCATAAGTAGGGTCTTATCACTAACCTTTGGTGGGTCATCAAGTACTCTGACAGAAATCTGTCTTCTTTTGGGAAACCTTGTAGGTATCTCTGATCAAGAGCTCATTGTGGATAAGAATCACATGATGATACTGGGAGTTACAAGTCAGCGCCCAAGAAGAGAAGGAAAAAGAACATAAGTAGTATAAAAGAGAAAGAGAGAAGAGGGAAAGAGAGAGAGAGAAAAATAAACAGGAGAAGATTAAAGTCATTCATCATCATACTCTCTCCAGTGCCTTGTGATTCAGTTGTTCTCTCTAAGGGCCTAATGAAGGTTCAACCATTTGGTCTGTCTTTAAGGATATAGAATTTTATGGTACCATTACTGTTTGGGTCCAATTTTGTGTCCTCCATCTCCTCCTTTAATCTCCCCTCCTCCCCACCCACCCTATTGTCTAGTCCTTAAGATGCTTGCTAGGTATGTAAGCATCACGGGTAGATTCAGATTAGTTGCTGTAGGTGAGTGAAACTACATGGCAATTATCTTTCTGTGACTAGAAGAGTTCACTGAGAATGATCTGTTCAAGGTTTAACCATTTTTCTTCAAATTTCATTGTGTCATTTTCCCTTATTGCTGTGTAGAATTTAATCATGCAGATATACCACATCTTAGTTATTCATTATTCTAATGATGGACATCTAGGTTGATTACAGCTGTTAGCTATTATGAATTGAGCAGCTATAAACATGGTTGAGTAAATCTCTCTTATCTGAGGCATGGAGCTTTTAGGGTACATACCCAGGAAAGAAATAACTGGGTCTGTTGGTAACTCTGTAGTCAACTATTTTAGAAGTCTCCATATTGCGTTCCAAAGTGGTTGTAACAACTTACATTCCCATCAACGGCAGATGAGAGTTCTGATATCTCCACATCCTCACCAGCATTTCTTTTCATTAATTTTTTTTTTAATGTTTGCTATCCTTACTGCAGTACTCATAGTTGTTTTAATTTGCATTTCCCTAATGATTAGGGATGATGAACATTTTCTTCAGTGTGTGTTTGCCATTTGTATTTCTTCCTCTGAGAACTGCCTGTCCAGTTCTGTGCCCCATTTTATGAGTGGGCTGTTTGACTCTTTATTGTTTAGGTTTTTAGTTCCTTGTAGATTCTAGAGATTAGACTTCTGTCAGTTGGATATTCAGCAAATATTTTCTTCCATTCTGTGGGTAATCTATTGGCTCTGCCTATTGTATGTTTGTCTGTGAAGAAACTTTTCAGCCTTATGTGATCCCATTGGTTCAGTGTTTAAGATCCCATGCTACTGTTTTCTTCTTTTCAGAATGTCTTTTCCCATTCCTATATCATGGAAAGTTCCTCCTATATTTTCTTTCAGTAGTAACTGAGTTTCTTGCCTGATATTGAGGTCTTTGATCCATTTGGTCTTGATTGTTGTGCATGTTGAGATGTGTGAATAAAATTTCAATTTCCTGCATTTGGCTATCCTGTTTGTCCAGTACAATTTGTTGAAGATACTATCTTTTCTCCAGCCTATATTGTTAGGGCCTTTGTCCAGTATCAGTCTGGGTCCTTGACTCTATTCCATTGGTCAATACTACTGTTTTATGCCAGCACCATGCTGTTTTTATTACTATGGCTTTGTAATATAACTTTAGATCAGGTAAGGTGATGCCTCCAGAAGTGTTTCTGTTGCTGAGGATCTGCTTGGATATCCAAGGCCTTAAGCTTTTCTATATGAATTTTGAGATCATTTTTTTTCTATCTTTGTGAATAATGATGTTGGGATTTTGATTGGAATTGCATTTAATCTGTATATTGCCTTTGGAAGGATTGCCATTTTCACAATGTTAATTCTGCCTATCCAGGAGCATGGGAGGTCTTTTCATTTTCTGGAGTCTTCCTCAGTTACTTTTTTGAGTGTTTTTATGTTTTCATTGTTTTGATCTTTCACTCCCTTGATTAATGTTATTCCAAGTTGTTGTGTTTTTTTTTTTTTTGGTGGTATTATAAATGGGATAATGCCACTTATTTCTTTCTCTGTCTCTTTGTCATTTGCATATAGAAAGGCTACTGGTCTTGTATCCTGCTACTTTGTTGAAGGAGTTAATCACTTTTAAGAGTTTTGGGATGAAGGCTCTCATGTTTGTTAGGTATAGAACCATGTCATCTGTGAATAGAGCTAACTTAACTTCTTCCTTTCCAAATTGTATCTCTTTTATTAATTTCTCCTGTCTTATTGCTTTATCTAGGACTCCCAGTACTAAATTGAAGACAATAAACATTTTAATTATTGTAATCCTTGCTGGAATAAGGTAAAATATCAGTTTATTTTTTAAATTTTAATTTGCATTTTTTCTGATGGTTAGGGATGTTGAACATCTTCTTAAATGTGTTATCCATTTGTATATCTTCCTTTGACAGCTCCCTATTCAGTTTTCTGCCCCACTTTTTCTTGCTTAGGTATTAGGCCTCTGTTGGTCATAGAGGTGATAAAAATTTATTTCCCTTTCTGTGGGCAAGCTATTGGCTCTGATTATGGCATGTTTGTGCCAAATGTTTTTAGCTTCATTAGATCCCACTGATTGAGAGATTGTTTAATTGCTGGGGCTACTGGCATTTCATTCAGGAAGTTCTTTAATACACCTATGTCGTAAAACATTCCTCCTATATTTTTCTTCCAGTGGGAGAAGATGTTCAGGTCTTATCTTGAGGCCTTTAACCCATTTGGACTTGATTTTTGTGTATGGTCAGACGAATAGTTTTAGTGCCATTTTTCTACATACGGTTATCCAATTTGTCCAACACCATTTGTTGAAGATTCTATTTTTTCTCCAGTCTACATTACTGGCACCTTTGTCAAACATCAAGTAGATATTGTTACTTGACTTAAATTCTAGGTCTTCAATTCTGCTCAATTGGACTATATTTCTTCTTTTTTAATGGCAGTATCATGTTGTTTTTGTTACTATGACTTTGTAATGTAGCTTAAGATCAGTATGGTGATACCTCCAGAGGTGTTTCTTTTGCTGGGAATATGCTTAAATATCTGAAGCCTGCTGCCATTCCATATGAATTTTGAGAATATTTTTTATTCTGTCTGGAGAATGATGCTGGTATTTTTTTTTTAATTTGATTTATTAGTTTTCTTTTCAGCAAATACAGGCAATTTGGTACCATTGTCATCTATGATCTAACCTCCTCCCATTGGACCCTGCTTGTTGATATAAATAGGTCGGGCATTGTGGAGTTAGCCCACAGTTATTGGTATGATAAATGTCTCTGCAAATCATGACCCAACATGTGACTCTGACATTCTTTCCACCCCCTCTTCCGCAAACTTTCCCTGAGCCATGTTGGGTTCATTTTTGGTCTGCTTCAGTGCTGAGGTGTTGGGGGCCTCTGAGGCTCTGGCTCTCTGATTTGTTGGACTTGATTTTTCTCTGTGTTGGTCTCCTTCCCCTTTGTGCTGGTATTCGGTTCACAGAAAAACATCACCCTTGCTTGTTTCATCAATTGTCCTTAGTTTCAGTTGGGCCCCTTCTGAGGTATGTTGGAGCAGCTCTCTCCTTAAGATCTGCATCTATCTGAAAAGGAGAAGCAGATTCTCCAAAGGAGAGTAAGTTAGAACCCAGAAAATTGAGATAACAATTTTTTGATAGAAAGTTTCATAGGTGTAGGCCCTCTTGTACCCCATGATTGACGGTAGCTTGATATTGTAGAGTGGGCTTGTGTTTGGGTATGGCTCTGACTTGTTTCCCAGCTCCAGGTATGGGTCTACTACCACTGAGGGGATCAGTTAGCCAAATCAAGAGCAGGTGGTTCCTCACCATGGCTGTGTGCCACTATTGCATTTGTGTGGGCATCACATCAGGTTATTTGTTGCTAATTAGGTTAGACAATGAGTTGCTTGGACAGATATTGGTCATTTCCCCCAGTTGCCCATGTAGCACCTCCTGGCACTAGACACGCTGACTGTCTGGGGACTGACTCTCTCCTGGCTTCCAGCCATGCCATTCCATTTTATGTGTCAGCTGCGTATGGAGCAATAGGGTCTTACCACTGGCCTTTGGTGGGTCATCAAGTATTCTGACAGAAGTCTGTCATTGTTTTGGGAAACCTCGTAGGTTTCTCTGATCAAAAGCTCATTGTGGATGGTAGCCCCAACCTGGAAGTGGGGGTTACAGGTCAGTGTGCACTAAGAAATTGAGGAAAAACATAACTAATATACAAGAGTTAGAGAGAAGAGAGTTAGAGGGGAGAGGGGCAGAGGGAGAGAGGGAAGATGTAGAAGATTTAGGTTAGTCTTGATCCTACCCTCTCCAGTAACTTGTGGTTTAGGTGTTTCCTGTAAGGGTCTAGTGAAGGTTCAGCCATTTGGTCTGTCTTTTAGGAAACAGAATTTTATGGTACCATTGCCATTTGGGTCCAGATTGCTGTTTTCCACACTTCGATGCCCTCCCCACCCTCCCCATCCATCCTATTGTCTAGACCATGAGGTGCTTGCTGGGTATGTAAGGTATCTTGGGTAGATTCAGGTTAGGTGTTGTAGATGAGAGAGACTATGTGTCGATTTTTTTTTTCTGTGATTGGGTAAGTTCACTGAGAATGATCTGTTCCAGCTTCAACCATTTTTCCTCAAATTTCTTTGTGTCGTTTTTTCTTACTGCTGTATAGAATTCCATTGTGTAGATATACCACATCTTTGTTATCCATTCTTCTAATGATGGACATCTGTGTTGATTCCAGCTTTTAGCTATTACGAATTGAGCTGCTACAAACATGGTTGAGCACACTTCTCTGGCCTGTGGTTTGAAGGTTTTAGGGTAGATGCCCAGTAAGGGTATAACTGGGTCTGTTGGTATTTCTATAGCCAGCTTTTTCAGGAGTCTCCATATTGCTTTCTAAAGTGGTTGTACCATCCTGCATTCCCCTGGATGAGTGTCCCTGCTTCTCCACATCTTCACCAGCATTTATTTTCATTTGATTTTTTGATGTTGGCTATCCTTATTGGTGTAAGGTGGAATCTCATAGTTGTTTTAATTTGCATTTCTCTGATGATTAGGCATGATGAACATTTTCTTAAGTGTGTGTTTGCCATTTGTATATCTTCCTCTGTGAATTTCCTGTTCAACTCTGCACCCCATTTTGTGAGTGGGGTATATGTCTTCTTATTGTTTAGACTTTTGAGTTCTTTGTAAATTCTAGCGAAAAGGCCTCTATCAGTTGGATAACCTGCAAGTATTTTCTCCCATTCTGTGGGTATGCTATTGGCTTTGCTTAATATATGCTTGTCTGTAAAGAAACTCTTCAGCTTCATATGATCCCATTGGTTGAGTGACTAACTATGAACTTGAGCCACTGGGGTTTTGTTCAGGAAGTCTTTTTCCATTCCTATATCATGGAAAGTACTTCCTAAATTTTCTTCCAGTAGTATTCAAGTTTCTGGTCTTATGTTGAGGTCCTTGATCCATTTGGATTTGAGTGTAGTGCATGGTGAAATGTGTGGATCAAGTTTTAGTTTCCTGCATGTGGTTATACAGTTTGTCCCACATCATTTGTTGAAGATGCTATCCTTTTTCCAGCCTATATTGTTCAGGCCTTTGTCGAATATCAAGTAGCTATAGTTGCTTGAGCCAAAATCTGGGTCCTCAAGTCTATTCCATTGGTCTATACTCCTGTTTTTATGCCAGTACCATGCTGTTGTTACTACTATGGCTTTGTAGTATAGCTTTAGATCAGGTATGGTGATGCCACCAGAGGTATTTCTTTTGCTGAGGATATGTTTGTATATGTGAGGCCTTCTGCCTTTCCATATGAAATTTGAGATCATTTTTTCTATCTCTGTGAACACTGTAGGGATTTTAATTGGAAAGGCGTTAAATCTATTTATTGCCTTTGGTAGGATTGTCATCTTCACAATGTTAATTCTGCCTATCCAAGAGCATGGCAGGTCTTTCCATCTTCTCAAGTGCTCCTCAATTTCTTTTTTGAGAGTTTTTATATTTTCATTGTATAGTTTTTTTTACTTCCTTGGTTAATGTTATTCCAAGGTATTTTATTTTATTTTTTTGTTGCTATTGAAAGTGGGGGGCTGGAGAGATGGCTTAGCTGTTAAGCGCTTGCCTGTGAAGCCTAAGGACCCAGGTTCGAGGCTCGGTTCCCCAGGTCCCACGTTAACCAGATGCACAAGGGAGCGCATGCAGCTGGAGTTCATTTGCAGTGGCTGGAAGCCCTGGCGCGCCCATTCTTTCTTTCTCCCTCTATGTGTCTTTCTCTCTGTGTCTGTAGCTCTCAAATAAATAAATAAAAAATGAACAAAAAAATAAAAATAAAAAAAGAAAATGGAACTATGTCCTTTATTTCTTTTTCTGTGTCTTTGTCATTTGCATACAGAAATACTACCAATTTTTGTGCATTGATTTTGTATACTGCTACTTTGCTATAGGAGTTAATCACCTTCAGGAGTTTTGGGATGGAGTTTCTCGGGTCTCTTACATATACAATCATGTCATCAGAGAATAGAGCTAACTTAACTTCTTCCTTTCCAAATTGTACCGCTTTTATTTCCTTCTCCTGTCTTATTGCTTGGGCTAGGACTTCCAGAACTATATTGAAAAGCAGAGGTGAGAGAGGACATCCCTGTCTTGTTCCTGATCTCAATGGGAATTCCTCCAGTCTCTCTCCATTAAGTAGTATTTGGGCCTTTGGAGCTTTGTATATTGCCTTTCTTGTGTTAAGATGTGAACCGGCCATGCCAATTTTCTCCAATATTTTGATCATGAAGTGATGTTGTATCTTGTCAAAGGCCTTTTCTGCATCTATTGAAATGATCATGTGGTTTTTATGTTTAAGCTTGTTTATGTGGTATATTACATTGAAAGATTTTCATATGTTGAACCACCCTTGTGTTCCTGGGATAAATCCCACTTGGTCAAGGTGGATAATGCTTTTTATGTGTTGTTGGATTCGGTTTGCGAGTATTTTGTTCAGGATATTTGCATATATATTCATTAGGGAAATAGGCCAGTAGTTTTCTTTTCTTGTGGCATCTCTGCCTGGTTTTGGGATTAGGGTGATACTAGCTTCATAGAAAGGGTTGGGTAGCTTTCCCTGTTCTTCAATTTTGTGACATAGTTTTAGAAAGATTGGTTTAAGTTCTTCCATGAAGGTTTGATAAAATTCGGCTGGGAATCCATCTGGCCCTGGACTCTTCTTTTTTGGGAGGTTTATTATTACTTTTTCAATCTCTATGAGTGTGATGGGTTCATTGAGGTGATTAATCTGCTCTGAGTTTAGCTTTGGTAGATGATATGCATCCAGGAATTTATCCATCTCCTCCACATTTTCCAGTTTTTTGGAGTAGAGGTTTTTGAAATAAGACCTGATGATTCTGCCGATTTCACTTATGTCTGTTGTGATCTCTCCTTTTTCATTTTGAATTTTGTTAATTTGCAGTCTCTCCTTTTTTTGCTTGATCAAATTGGGCAGAGGTTTGTCAATCTTGTTTGTTTTTTCAATGAACCAGCTCTTTGTTTTGTCAGTTGCCTTAATTGTTTCCTTGGTTTCCAATTCATTAATTTCTGCTCTGATTTTAATTATTTCTTTCCTTCTGGAGCTCTTTGGGTTGAATTTTTCTTGTTTTTCCAATGCCTTTAGGTGTATGGCTAGGCTATTGATTTGGGATCTTTCTGTCTTTTTTATGAAGGCATTGAGTGCTATGAATTTTCACCAGAGGACTGCCTTCATTGTATCCCTTAAGGTTTGGTATGATGTGTTGTCATTTTCATTCAATTCCAGGAATTTTGCAATTTCATTTTTTATTTCATCCACTATCCATTTATTGTTTAAGAGTGTGCTATTCAGTTTCCATTTGCCTTTGGTGTTCTTGTTGGTTTTCTTGTTGTTGATTTCTAGGAATATAGCATTATGATCTCATATCATGCAGGGAATTATGTCAATTTTCCTAAATATGTGGAGGTAGTCTTTTTGACCCAGTATATGGTCTATTTTAGAGAATGTTCTATGGGCTGCTGAGAAAAATGTGTAGTCTATGGATTTGGGATGGAAAGTTCTTTAGATGTTTGTTAGGTCTAAGTGATCTATTCTTTTGTTGAGCTCTCTTACTTCCCTGTTGAGCTTCTGTTTGGATGATCTGTCTATTCCTGATAATGGTGTGTTAAAGTCCCCAGCTATGAGGGTGTTGGTGGTTATTTCTTTTTATTGTCAAGTAGGTTTTGTTTTGTGAACTGTGGTGCCCCTGCATTTGCTGCATACAGATTTATGATTGTAATATCTATCCTCTTGATGGATTGTTCCCTTTATAAGTAGGAAGTAGCCTTCTTTGTCTTTTTTGATTGTTTTTGGTTTGAAGTCAATTTATCTGATATCAATATAGCTACACCTGCTTGTTTCTTATTCCCATGTGCTTGGAATATTGTTTTCCACCCTTTCACCCTGAGGAGGTTTCTGTCTTTAGTGGTAAGGTGGGTTTTTTGAAGGCAGCAGATTGAGGGATCTAATTTTTTGATCCACCCTGTTAGCTTGTGTCTCTTGATAGGTGAATTAAGGCCATTAATATTTAGGGTGATGACTATGAGATTTGATTTGATCTCTGCCATATTGTGGTGGTAGAGGTGTGTTGGCATTTCCATGGAATTTGAAATTTTTTCTGTCTACTCTGGGTTTGGTTGCTGTGATCTGCTTCTTGTAGGCATTTGTGTTTAGTTAATTGTTTCTTCTCTGTGGAGAATTTCCTGGAATATTTTCTGTATGTTTGGTATTGTGTTCATATAATTGTAAATCTGAGTTATGTCATGGAAAGTTTCCTTTCACCATCTATTATAAGGGAGACTTTTGCCAGGTAGAGTAGTCTGGGTTGTAAGCCATTGCTTATTATAGATTTGAGAGTTTCATTCCAGGCCCTTCTAGCTTTCAGGGTTTCCATTAAGACGTCTGAAGTAATTCTGATGGTATTTCCTTTGAAAGTGGTATGCTGTTTTTCCCTAGCTGCTTTTAGAATTTTCTCTTTGGTGTCAATGTTTAGAGTCTTAATGATAATATGTCTTGGGGAATTTCTCCTTTGGTCTAGTCAGTTAGCAGTTCTGTTTGCTTCTTGTATCTTGATGGGCCTTTCTTTTAAGAGATGGAGGAAGTTTTCTTCAGTTATTGTATTAAATAAGTTCTCCATGCCTTTGGTCTGAAATTCTTCTCCTTCTGTTATTCCAATGATTCTTATATTAGGACGTTTAAGTGAATCCCACAATTCCCTCATGTTCTGTTCACAGGAACTTTTGAACTTACTGAAAGTTTTGGACTCTCGAACTGTTTCTTCTATCCTGTCTTCCAGATCAGAGTTTCTATCTTCCACTTCGCTGAGTCTATTCTTGAGAGCCTCTAGTGAGTTTTGGACTTGTTCAACTAAGTTTGCATTTTCTACTACTTTCCTATGTATCAATTCCATCGCTCTGTCCAGCCCATTTTTCAGCTCATTTTCTGATTTTCTTGATGATTCTTGGAAATCTTCCTTGCATTTCTTTATGTTTTCATTTAGTGTGGCCAGCTGATTTTTTAATGTCCTCTTTTTTTTTTTTTACTCTCCCTCAACTCTCTTAGCTCTCTTTGAATTCCTTCCAGTGCCTTATCATATTGCTCTAGCTTAGTGATGGTAGCATCCACACAACTATCTGTCCTTTGTAGCTTTCCTACAAATTCTAGGAGTAGGTTGGTCAGGATTTCATTGCTCATAGCTTCCACTTGATGTTCTGATCCTAAACATTCTTCTGTGTTTTGGTTAGATGTAATCCTTGTTGGACTGGGTGATTTGTCTGGATTTTCTTGCATTTTATTTTTCATGTTATTTCTTTTGAGCTGTGGTCTACCCATGTCAGTGTATGGGCAGGTAGGTGGGTGGATCAGCCTGGGTTCTAGCTTAATGAGAATCCAAGGCTGCCTGGGGCAATTGCAAGCAGCCTGGGTTTTTGCTCTCTCTTGCCAAAGCCACCTATCTATTGCCTGACAGGGGCGCCAAAATTGCCTGAATTCTCACCCAGCAATGCACCAAAGTTTCCTGCCTTCGAGTTTGAAAGGGGAATGAGGTAACAGGCCCTGAAGCTGCCCAAACTCTGGCTGGGAGTACTGGGACCCACAAACAGTCTGCACTCTCCAGCCTCAGGGGAGTGGGGGATGGGTGGCAACGGACAGGTAGGGGATGGCACCTGAGCTGGTGCTAGTGACTCAGTGTGGACTTGTGTGGCCCTTGCTTTGGGACTGGGCCCACTGCACATGCAATTGTAGTGCAGAGGCAGCTGATGCAGGCACGGGATCAGGACACAGAAGAGGCTGGCTGGGGCAAGTGATGGGAGCACAGCAGCAGGGGGTCTGGCAGCCGCCTAATCACGGCAGAGGTGGCCCCCATGTGCGTGCGAACCGAGCACATCGTGGCTGGCCAACTAGCATGATCAGATCACTAAGGCGGAGGTCGCCGTGGCAGCGCAGCAGGCTGGCAGGCATGCGATGTGCTGGCGGGCGTGCAATCGGAGCTCAGCTGTGCGGCGCAGGGTGCGGCGGCTGTATGTGTGGGGGTAGACTACCCACCAGAGGGGGGATGCGTGCTTCCCTGTTTTTCCCCACTCTGTGCCCTCCCACTGGTAAGAAGACTCTGATAACACTTTATTTCTTGCCTTTCTATCCCTGGTATCTGCAGTGCAGCTAGGCGGTCGCCATCTTGGCTGGGAACTGATGCTGGTGTTTTTATTGGTATTGCATCAAATATGTATATTGTTTTTTGTATAATTGCCACTTCTACAATATTATTTATCCAAAGCCAGGAATATGGGAGGTCTTTCCATATGTTCAAGTCTCCTCAATTTCTTTCTTGAATGTTTTTATATTTCAGTATATCGGTCTTTCACATCCTTTGTCAGTGTTATTCCAAGTTGGTTATCGAAAATTGGACAGTCTGACTTCTTTCTCTATATATTTGTCTTTAGCATATAGAAAGGCTTCTGATTTTTGTGTATTGATTTGGTATCCTTCTACTTTACTGAAGGAATTAATTGGTGTTAGAAATTTGAGATGGAGAATTGTGGGTCACTTATGTATAGGATCATATCATCTTCAAATGGGGCTAACTTGACTTCTTCCTTTCCAATTTTTATTCCCTTTATTTCTTTCTCCTGTCTTTATGCTTGGGATGAGACTTCTAGTATTATTTTTAAGAGCAGTGGAGAGATTGGGCACACCTGTCTTGTTCCCTATTATATTCTAAGCCTCATTGATCAAGGACAATGATGATGCTTTTGATGCATTGTTGGATTCAGTTTGTGAGGATTTTGTTCAGGATCTTTGCATCTAATCATCAGGAATATAAGCTTATAGTTTCCTTTTCCTGTGTCTGTGTCTTATTTGGTATTAGGGTGCTGCTAGCTTCATAAGGTTTCAGTTCTTCAATGAAAGTTTGATAAAATTCAGCCAAGAGGCCATCTAGTCTTGGACTTTTATTTTTATATAGGTTTTTGAGGCTTCTCTTTTTTTTTTTTCATTTCATCAAATTGGCCATGGGCTTATCAGTTTTGTTTATTTTTTCAAAGAAACAACCCTTTGTTTTATCAATTTTAAATTGTTTTTTTTTTGTTTTCTAATTTATTAATTTATGCTATGATTCTGGTAATTTATTTTTGTATAGAGCTATTTGGGTTAGATTCTTCTTGATTTTCCAACATATCGTTAGTGATAAAACCAGAATCTTCAAGATTTAAACTTTTGTGATGGAAGAATCATAGAAAATAATCTTTAAGCCGGGCGTGGTGGCACACGCCTTTAATCCCAGCACTTGGGAGGCAGAGGTAGGAGGATTGCCGTGAGTTCAAGGCCACCCTGAGACTAATTACATAGTGAATTCCAGGTCAGTCTGAGCCAAAGTGAGACCCTACCTTGAAAAACCAAAAAAAAAAAAAAAAAAAAAAAAATCTTTAAATTTCTTTACTGATAAGATTTTACAAAATAATATTTATGGTTCATAATAACTATTGACTATTGAGATTCTACAGTAAAATATTGAGATCTGCATAAAATACATGAGGTTAAAACAGAATCCCAGTAACACTTTATAAAGGAAAGTGGTAAAAAGCAAAAAAAAAGATAAATAAAGTAGAACTATTCTTTTTATATAAATATATCCCTAATGGTCACATTATGTACAAAACCTTTATTATAAATCGAGGTGGGGCTGGAGTGTTTGCTCAGTTGTTAAATGTGCTTCTAGAAAAAGCAGTAGTCTTTGAAGATGCCTCCAATGAACTAAGTTCAAAACTCCATATCTGACATGTGCATCTATAAACTCAGTCCATCAAAGGAGTGTGGAACTAAGGAATCACACAGTTCTGTCAAAAATCAGCAAGTTAGGCATCAGCAAGAGACCCATGCTCACACAAGACTGGGCTGAGGAGAGATTGAGCAGAGCAGGCCATCCAACTGTAGGCCACCACCACCCACCCTTACTCCCAGTTCTCCACGTCTACTGGAGCAGGAACAGTGCATGGGGCATACCAAGGGTACAGATATGGGTGTACACCACATACAGCATCACACACACACACACACACACACACACACGCACACACACGGCGTGACTTTTAGAAATACAGGATGAACAACATTCTCTTGGAATGGCTGTTGAAAGAAAAATGTCTCATGTCATGAAATTCATCTCCTAAAGTACTTAGCTACAAATGGATATTTAGTATGAGAAGAAGTAACTTGGAAGAGAACACTAAAAAAAAAAAAAAAAAAAAGACTGTTTATCTTTCCACCCAAGTGAATCAAAATAGAAAAATCACCAAGAAAACTAAAGAGATTTCAACCCTCAAAATACTAGAAGACATATCTGGATATCCTTCATTATTTATCCCATGAAATCCATCATCCAATCAGAATATGGACAGTTTATTAGAACCTATTCTATCAGTTTCTTTATTAAACATATTGTTAGCATCAAAATATCACAGCCATGTATGTTGTTTGCTGTTCTGAACAGAAAAATGCTTAGTTTTTTTTTTTTATTTTTTATTAACATTTTCCATGATTATAAAATATATCCCATGGTAATTCCCTCTCTCCCCACCCCCACACATTCCCATTTGAAATTCCATTCTCCATTATATTACCTCCCCATTACAATCATTGTAATTACATATATACAACATCAACCTATTAAGTAGCCTCCTCCCTTCCTTTCTCTACCCTTTATGTCTCCTTTTTACCTTACTGGCCTCTGCTACTAAGTATTTTCATTCTCACGCAGAAGCCCAATCATCTGTAGCTAGGATCCACATATGAGAGAGAACATGTGGCGCTTGGCTTTCTGGGCCTGGAAGTTTTGTTTTAAGAAAAGTCAAATTATCATCAGATCGAATAATCTTGGAAATCTCACTGAAAATCATGGGATGTTTTTAAGACTTTTTTTTATTTTTAATGAGAAAAATAACTCACTGCAGCTGACATAATATACTAAGTTTTAAATTGATTCTCACCTATGTGCACTTAAGTAGCTAAGATAGGCTTAATTAAGACAATATTCTTTAATGTTCAATTTTTATCTGGACATGTGAAAGTAAAGAAAATAAATGGATGACATACATTATTAGTCAAATAGCTAGCATGATTGCTAGTTATTTTCCTCCTTGGTATATTCCATATCAAAAACTCAAATGTGAAGAGCAAGGGGAGTTTATTGACAGAGGAATGGAAAACCTGAGGTACAATTATAGCTTCAGGGCTATAGACATTTTAGGAACACTCTAGTACAGTCACAAAATGTGCTAGTCTTAGAACACATCAAATATAACATCAGTACAATTTTTTATATAGCCCCCTCAAAATGAGGCTTTTCACCAAGACATTAGTATGTGTACTTGCTTTGTGATTCTTATCTGTGAATTATGTGAATTATGGTACAAATCTTTGTAAGTTAAGACTAGTCTGTCATCCTTCACAAGCATGCATTCTTCAGAGACAGGAATTATGGCTTGCATTGGACTTACTAGAGATTAAATGCAACATTATGACTTCATATGCATGTGTAATCTGAGTTGTCTACTAGGCATATGATGAGGTCATGACAGAAGTGTGAGTACGCCAGCAGTCCTGCATCTTCTAATGTGATTAAGAGTTAATGTTGTTGGGCTGGAGAGATGGCTTAGCGGTTAAGCGCTTGCCTGTGAAGCCTAAGGACCCTGGTTTGAGGCTCGGTTACCCAGGTCCCACGTTAGCCAGATGCACAAGGAGGCGCACGCGTCTGGAGTTCGTTTGCAGAGGCTGGAAGCCCTGGCGCACCCATTCTCTCTCTCTCCCTCTATCTGTCTTTCTCTCTGTGTCTGTTGCTCTCAAATAAATAAATAAATAAAAATTTTAAAAAATACACTTTAAACATGTTTCCTCATTTCTTAAAAAAAAAGAGTTAATGTTGTATAACATTTTGAGTTGAAGCTATGATTCACGTTACAAGTACATAATGTGAACATATAGTCGAAAATGTATGCTCCATGTTCCCGCTCCTTTGTCCACTTTCTCTCAACTATCTCTTTAGACTCATTGGGGGAAACTGTTCTGCATAATTTTTAGACAATAAATGCTTGTTTAGAGCAAAATAAACACCCTAATCTCATATTGATGTCACCTTGAAGAACAGTATTGAGGAAGAATCTTCTTAGTTTTTAGAGCATCTAATAATAGAACTTACTGTGTATTTCCATGGGAAAAATAGTATAGACTTAGATTGATTTTGACTCTTATACAGTGATTGATTTCATTAATGCTCAGATACATGAATGAAATAAGATTAAAAGATTAAAGAAAAATACCTTGGCAAGACTTCCTAGATGGTTACCATATATACAGATATTTGGGCCTTGTGTAGATATTCATGAAAGGTGAAAACCATTAAAAATTTTAGTAGTTGAATTTATTCATCATTTGAATATAGAACCATTCTGTACATATAACAAGCTTCTTTCCCTCATGACCATCCAATGTACTATAAGTTTGTGAGTGAGGCTCTCATAGCAACAGATATTGGTTCAACAATGTGGACAATTTTATTAGAACCACTGTTTATTGGTCAACATATTAATAGCAGAGACGACTTATGCCCAATAAATATGGTACTATTCTGAAGGAAGTTAATGCTAGACCTATTACAAGGGAACAGTCCCATTAACATCAAATAGGCATTTATAAGGTGTGATTTGTCTTCTCTGCTCTCAATCTTCAGGCCCAAAGCACCACCAGTATGTTGCTATAATATTTTAGCTATTATGATCATGGTGTTTCAGAAAGCATTGCTTCTGAGCATGGAACAGAACAGGAACACATTTTATACCAAATGAACTATGGAAATCTTCTGCTTCTAGGTTTCATGTTCTTATTGTGAAGATGCTGGTATGAAAGATACACAGAATAGATCTATTTTAAGACAGCTTTCTTATCATATTTTAGACTAAAAATATATTCACTTCTTATATGCCAAGATGTTTAAAGGAAACAGAGAGCCCCTATATATTTCTTGTTCAGTTTCCCACACACCTCTTACTCAGTTTCAGTGAATATAATATTCACTTAATCTTATATTGCAGCATTAATGAGTGGTCCACACCAGAGCCTCCTGCTGCTACAAATTAACTTCAGACCTACGTTCCATTTTGTGCATGTGGATTTATGTGGGTACTGGGCCATCAGGTATTGTAAGCAAGCAATAAAACAAGCAAGCATCTTTACCCTGTAACCTGTTTCTCCTGCCCAGGAGAAGGGATGCTACTTCTTTTTCTTTTTTTCTTTTCCTTTTCTTGTTCTATGTTTCTTCTTTTTTTAAGATAGGGTCTTGTTGTAGCTCAGGCTGACCTGGAATTCACTATGTAGTCTCAGGCTAACATTGAACTCACAGTGATACTTCAACCTCTACTTCTGCTTTTCAAAATTTATTCATTCAATGAATTATTCATAACTTCATGAAAACTTGCATATTTATTTTATACTTTGGCTTCTAATAAAACATTATAGTTTTAAAGTTAAATTTATGTATTTACTTATTTCTTTGAGAGCAACAGAAAGGCAGATAGAGAATGGCCATGCCCGGATCTCTAGCCACTGCAAATGAGTGCCAAGTGCATGCATGACCTTGTACATCTGGCATACATGAGTACTGGGGAATCAAACCTGGGTGCTTAGAATTCACTAGGAAGCACCTTGGCCACTAAGCCATCTGTTCAGCCCTTAACACTGTATTTTTTTAAATTTTATTTTGTTGTTCAGTCTCAGGACTGTGAAATAAGCTCCTGGACTACTCTGGAAGGTATTTGTTTTTAATTTTCATACTTCAGCTTTATTGAACTACTATATGACTAAGCTTATCTTGTATTTTCACTCTCCTTGATCTAGAATGAGACAGGGAATAATTTTTCAAAAATCTCAGTACCTTGAGAGTCTATGTTAATAAACAGCACCAAAAATTGTAGAGATTTTGAAGGCTGTTTTGTGATGAACTTCTTTGTTTAAGAGTACTCAAGAGATGGCTGTAGTATAATAATTTCAGTTTGATTTTCTTGTAGAATCTTGGTTTACTTGTTCTATTTATTATGAAGTTAAGTACCTTTCAGCAAGGATCACTTGACTTCACAGGAAATAGTGTGACCCTGAATTATGTCCCCCAAAACAAGAGCTCTATTTTCCAGGCATAAGCTGGGCTGCATAGTTTTAGGATACTATCAGCTATAAAACTATTTGAAAAACAGAGGCAAAGGACAGATTTCCTGTGCATAGATAAGTTGGCCCCATGTCCACAGGGAGCTGTAGTATGTGCACATCAAAGCTGATAGCTGTCTCACTTATTTGCTGGTGGCAGCAGTGCTTGTGGACAGAGTCTGGGAGGCTCTGAGGAAATTACTCAGGTTATAGTTCTTTCTTTAATGATTTTGTCTAATCCTCCCCCAATTTATATTGGCCTTTCCTATGTCAACATCTATAAAGGGCCCCTCTGTCTCAGCACCAGAGGAAGAAACATTGAGTATGTAACTATGTGAGTCGCTTACATAATATTATAAGATGAAATCACACTGAACACTTTATTCCATCTCATTTCTCATGGTTCTCTTTCTGTGATCACATCTGCATTGATTAAAAATAACTACGGAGCATGAGGCCATTTAGTCACCCACATACCTATGACATCAATGCGAGCCCTCTCTCATCTTCTTTCTACTGCTTTATGCAAGACTTAAACCAACATATTGAGTGGAAGAATAATTAATTCAAACCATTCTATCCAATAGCAGAGTGTGTACCTTAATTATGTTAGAATCTACAATATCCTTATGGCAAATGAGTTATAAATCTATAAAATAAATTAAAGAGCAATTTCTAATTCATTTATTTGGTTACTATAGTCAGTTAATAGTTTAATAGTCAAATGTACTTCCAACATTAACCTGCAAAATTAATGCTGAACAGATACAACCTGTAATTTTAGTTAAATAAATTTTATGGATTAGGAAATAAAAATGTATAGAAAGAAATATAAACTTTTGTGCAATTCTTGGAAGATATTTAATTCATAGATATCAAATTTATATTGATAAGTATAAAATATTTACATCAGTGTGAGCATGATAAGTTATAACATATTTAAATAATATATTTTGACTTCATTCAGGCATAAGCTCTTTGAGGAAAGCAAGAGGGTGTACACAGGGGTGTGCCATACATTTATATATGATATTGCTGTCCTGGACAAGGAATAATGAAAACTATACACAAATTACTAGAAAAAGTATAAAGAAAGTAAGTTTTAAAATTTCCTGTACTCTGACCTCACAAGGAATCACAGTTTACATTGGAAACTCTTCCAAAAAGTCCTAACTAAATTTCATTCTACCTTAACTTCCCAACAATATTTGAATATATTTGTAAGAAAAGACCATAAAAATTGTCTACATGAAATATTTGAGCAAAAATATTCCAGAACATTTATAGTCTTCATTCTGAATGATAGATTCTAAGTCAAGTTCAATACTTCTGGAAAGCTAATATAATTCCCCACACTAAAGAAAACTTATTTCTTCAAAAACTTGCAGACATTAGCACTAGGTGCTGAGCTTAGATTGACATGACCCAACCCAAGATGTTGATTTTTGGAAAGACTATACACTTTGATGATGCTTACTTTAAACTATGATGTTAGAGGATATGCCTATATTTTTCTCACAACATTACTTTGTATTTTACACATAACATTGGTAAATTTCCTCCCTGAGGTGTTACAGGTGACAATTGAACTCATGAATATAAGTTCATGTGCCCAGAGAAGAAGGGCATGTAGTCATCAGGTGATGTGTTCTGTAGTAGATTTTTCCTTATTTGTCTTTAGGATCCTTGTCAATGTGATTATTGAGATCTACAGGCCTTCAGTCTCTGTGTCCTTGCTTTGATAACAGAACCACCAGTCATCTCTTAGAAGAGGCAAAACAAGGCAAATTACTTTTCCAGTAGATTACATCCACATCCCTTCAGGACCTCTCTAGCTTACAAATATATTAAGTCAACATGGTCTAGGGCATTTGCAATATAGGTCATATAAAAACAGTTAAACCAAGCATGGTTAGATCTATTGCAGATAAAATTCAAGGTCTCAGAAACCAACTTTTTTTCCTTATCAATATAAGTATTTGAAATAAGAAATATAGGAAAACTTATCAATTTAAATATATATTTAATTTTCACACTCCTTGTTTAAAATGATTAAAGCTAAAAGACAGGATTGTCATTTACAAGTTCGAGATAATCTTGATTGTTTCATGTCACCTGCACACAAATGAATGGATCAATTAGAGATTGATTTCATTAAGAACAAAAGTCTTAAAAAGTTTTAGCTCCTTTGAGATGTTCCTGATGACCTTGATACCACTTTTTAACTTCTGATTCTACTGCCATTAATTTGTTTTGTAAAAGATGCATTCTACTAAAGCCTTGCTTAGAAAAATTATCAGGTTTTGAAGTAATAAACATTTGGACTGACTAATATAGACATAAAAGTATTTTCTCCTAAAACTTGCATATTTGAAAAATATATTTCTCCCTGCAAGTTAGTAAACACAGTAGAAAAAATGTCCAAACTACCATATGTTTTATGACAATTAACTAAACATATAAAATTATATAAAGTCCCAGTGATGTTTTTCATAATACTTATGGCAAGATATTTCAGCTTCCCAATTAATATACCTGTGATATGTAATTTTCATAAAAATTATAGAAATAATAAAATAGGGTATTCTTCATTTAAGGAATGCTCATATTTGAAAGCAGTTTGGGCAATAAGGCTGTGGCTCAGAGGGATAGTTTTTTGCTTTTTTTTTCTTTCTATCATGGTCTCATTCATGACTTTAATCCAAAGCACCTCAAAAAATAAAATTAAAATAATTTGGTATAGGATTGGAGAAATGGCTTAGCAGTTAAGGCATTTGCCTGTGAAGCCTAAAGACCCTGATTTCATTCTCCAGGACCTACATAAAACAGATGCATATGGTCTGGAGTTAGTTTGCAGTGGCTAGAAGCCCTGGTATGCCCATTCTCTCTTTCTCTCTCTATCTGCTTCTTCCTCTCTCTCTCTCTCTCAATCAAATAATAAATAAATAAATAAATACAATATTTTAAAATACATTTGTATAAAAATTTTTGAATATATGAAAATGTTAATTATAATATCTTTCAAAAACAAAATAAAGCAAAAAATCTAAAAATCTGTTTGATTTTTTTTATTTTCTAATATTCACTTTTGCTCACATTGGGATATGTTCCTCAATATAGCAATTAGTTTACTGCATTGAGGACATTTTCTATTTTAAGTATACACCCAAGATATGGTATTCAAACCAGTAATTTAGTGTGAAAAGACAAAAGGTAATATGTGTACCCTTTCGTTCAATAATACAATTCTTATTAATACTCACATATTTAAAAATATTTATTTGAGAGAGAGAGAGAGAGAGAGAGAGAATGGGCACACTAGGGGCTCCAGCCACTGCAAACCTACTCCAGATGCATGCACCCCATTGTGCATCTGGCTTATATGGGTCCTGGAGAATCCAACTGGGATCCTTTGGCTTCTCAGGCAAACACCTTAACTGCTAAGCCATCTCTCCAGCCCATATTCACATATTTTTAAATAAGCATACAAAGGAATAGTTTTTATTACAGCAATGTCATTTATATAAAGACCATTTCACATCATTCTTATTCATTCCCTTACCATATTGCCCTCCCTCGCTTCCTCTACTCCTTCTTGGTATGAAGGAAAGTACAAGAATAGGCCTATCTTTTCTATTTCTATGATTATCTTCAGGGAACTACTAACTTCAGGTCCCCTGACATTATTGTGGGATTGTATGCTCCAAAGTGCTGTCTAATATTCCTATTTCACCCCAAGATTTAAGATATCCCTGCACACATGTTATTCATGGAGTTCTTTTCTTCATTTTCTTTATGTGGTCCCAATGTTAGTCTCTCTCTCTCTCTTTCTCTCTCCCTCCCTCTCTCTCTCTCTCTCTTTTATTTCTTGTGCTTGGTAGTTGGAATGGAAAAGGAAGGGCAGTGTTTTCTATACTTTTGTTTAGATTATATTGTCTTCAGGGCCTTTGTCTGTAAGTCTTCATATTGAAAGGTGCACCTGACATCTCAATCTCCAGTGCCCTGCCTCAGATGAGATGGCTCTTGTTTACAATCTTGCCTTAAGTGGATTTGTCTTTATTTCAATGTCAGGATAGAATGCCTCCTCTGACCACATTCTAACTGGTAAAGAAAACACGTGATTTCATGGCATATCTAGTTTGGGGTGCATATATATGGACATGTGTAAGGAGAAATGCTACCAAATATTAGTAATATATTAAATAAAAATACTTTATCTCTACCTAAAAACCTTTTGGAAAACAATATTATTGGAATTTTAAAAATCATTAGTTATCAGTTATTTGATATCCATACTTAATTTTTACAGCAATATTTTAATCATTGTGTAAATCATGGTATTGTTACAAATTTTGCATTTCCATTTTATGAGAAAACAATATTGCAAAAGTGGAAATGTTAACGAGCATGAGTACGGGTGGTTTAAGAAATACAGCCTTAGAGAATATTACATTTTAATGTCACAACAGGAGATTGAGTCATTGTAAATTATGCTGGGCATTTTCTTCAGAAATACTGGAGATAACTGAGTTTTAGAGATTATCAAATTAATGATTTGAGGTCACTAATTTAATTCATGTGAAAAACAAGTAAACAGTTGGCACGTCACTAATTTCTAATAAATATTTCAATAATTTTTTACATTTTCAGTATATTTAATTTTCAATAAATGCTATTTTTTTCTTTTGTGCACATGTATGTGATGTACAGTCATGGATTTATTGTGTATAGGTGTGCCTGCATGTGTTCATGTGAAAACAAGAGGACACTTTGATGTCATCCTCAGAAAAACTGTCTATGTTCTTTGTGACAGGGCTTCTCATTATGCTGGAGCTCACCAAGTTAGTTATATTAGTGATCCCAGCATGCTGCTGAGACCTCACTGTCATGATTTTCTCAGAACTGAAATGACAGGAGCTCACTGCCATTCTTAGCACTTGCATTAATGTAGGGGCGAGATCAGTTCCTCTTACTTGAGAGGCATACACGTTACTGATTGAGATATCCCCCACATTACCAATTTGGTAAATTTTAGTATTAATAAGACATTCCCCTGGTGGGTCAACATGTTATGGATGGAGAAGATAAAATTTAAATAACATATTTCCTTATACTGATATGTAGATTAAATTGTATGGAAGAGCAAATGAGGAGACAATTGTTCAAATACTTTTAATATTTTACCAAAAATCTATGAAATGTCTTAATACTGACTTATATTTTATGGTGGTTGTGTGTATATATGCACAAAACATTTAAAGTTGTACACTGACCTAATGTCTATATAATGAGCAAAAGGCATGGAAAAATGAGCAATGCTTTCATGTAAAAATCAAAGACTTTGAATTATATCTTTTTATACTAAAAGTCTATTCCAATTGTTCATAAAATTGAACACAAGATGCATTCACATTTAATTATTTATTAATATAAATTAATCGTATTAATTTAATTAATAATTCATGTATGTGATAAGACTATTATTGACCTGCATCCCTAAGATAAAAATATGTAACTGATGAACTATTTCACCTTGAAGTAAATGATATTGTATACTACCAGAAAAGTCTTTTCTACTTCTTTTGAAAGCTATTGTTGCTGGATCACTTCTGAGGAACTATAAATCCCAGGTAAAGTCCATGGATATTCTAACACTCAAATAATTAGTGATGCAATTATAATAAGTCATTCTAAGATTTTAGTGCAAACATAATGCATTTGTAAATCAGTTCATCTGTTAAATGAGATACTTTCTAGATTAGAGTTGCACCATGGAATGAAAAGCTCTATCTCTTTCCCAAACATAAATATTGTGACCCCATGGCCTTTCTATAAATAAGCTTCAACTCAATTTTGTTTTAAATCATAAAAATGCTACATTTATCTTGCTCCTAACCTACACTTACATCAAATCATTTCATCTAGTCACCTTGGAAACAATATTCACTGACAACTATTGTCCTTGAATCTAAGACCTGGAATATTACCATTTATTAATATTTATAATATGAATTCATTTAAAATGTGATTATTAGTTTTTCTGAGACTATTGCTGAATTAATTTAGATCTATAATCAACCTAATGGTCATATTGAAATAAATATACTTGGTATGTTGTCTTCCTGAAAAAAGACTTATTATTCAACAAATATGAAAGATTACATTATTTTTCCTTTGAATTGTATGATAAGAACGGAATAGAAAAAAATGTGATAAAGGAAATAATTTTCTATCCTTTTATGCCCTATACAGGCATATTGCATTTCCATTTTGTAAAAAAAAAAGTTGTATTTTCTATACATTTTTACATTCTTTCTAGTTTTTACTGAAAGTAGGTTATGACATCTTGAAATATTAACATTTTTTTGTTTTTTCTCTGCTCAAAAAAACCACCTGAAGCAAAGTAGATACAATTTTGTTTGAATCGATAAATATTAAATAAAATGGCAAAATTAGAGTTGTAGAAAACTAATAATTAGTAATACTAAATTGAGTATCATATTACTTCAATATTCAATATTACTATACAAATTCTATATTTGATATTACTATAGACATATCAATATTACTATAACATTTAAATCTCAAGACCATGTAATACTGGTGAGATGATGCTTAAATAATAAACAGAGAATTAGAATCAAGAAATAATAACATATAATTGTGTTTTGATAATGTCCAGACTTCAAATAAAAGCTTTTAATAGATGCTATACAAATCACAATATGGAACAGGGGGAATCTTGACCATCTCCTCACCACAAGCACAAAACTGAGCTATCTATGCACAGATACTCACCAGGATCAGAAATGTGGAAGACTACACACATCACTGGGAATTGTTCATGAGAAGGCATAAATATAAAAAAATCTGGGGTGATGGAAATGTCTTAAAGTTGTAATATGAAAACATTTGGTTTTGGTCCTGTGTTCATGTCATTGAGCTTCTAAAGGCTTTTAAAAATATTTTATATTAAGAAGGGGATTTATATTAACATTCATAGACAACCTCAAGGTAAGCCTACCCCAATAAGCCTCAAAGTACTAGAGGATTAAACAGTTGCAATTTTTAGCCCAGCCCAGGAACACATATATAGGTAATGGTAGAATACAGGTTAATCTCAAAAAAATTCGTAGAAGTCAAAATTTAATATTTTTCTGTCTTTAACATATGTAGGTTCCTGAAGGGGTGTGCACTTGAAAAGGCTGCAACTTAAGATATTTCAGGGCTCTTCCAGGATGAAGGCCATTTGCTATGAAATGGCATAGTCAAGGAAGAGCCTACAACATCCTCTTTGATCTTTTAGAGCGCAAAGTTAAATAACCTCTGTTGATTTAGTTTTGCCTCAAACACTCCATTATCTTGCCAGCTGACTCAAGAAAAGGATTATGACCCTTATAAATTAATAGCATATAGGGGAATGATTTGACTACCTGTTTTGGCTATTATAACATTTTATCTCTCAGAATTCATGATTTGCAACATTTTAAATTGTGGTATATTTCTTGATATTGTTGATTTTAAAAATGTTCTCAGTTGGGATACTGAGTAATTCTATAGCAATCCTAAAGATTAAGAGTATCTCAGGTAGAAGAATGTTTCCATGAGTTATATAACCTTTCTTCAGGTTTGACTCACTGTTGATAGCTTTGTGTAAACTAATAAGTCAACTATATGTTAGACATATTTTCTTTAAAGAAAGACATATCAATTAAGAGAGTATAATAATCACTAGATGAGAATCTGTCCAATTTTTTACCACAACATGAATCTGTTGTTCTCCTAGGAGTGATATTTGACATTTGTCTGTTTCTAGAACATAACTACCAGAATAAAGAGAAAAATATAATACTAAACTTTCACATAAAGTCTTTACAAAAAGTATATCGGCATATATATTTTAACCACCATTTTTCATGATATAACCTGGAAACAACACAAACTGTCTATAAAGATGTGAATATTTTTTTTCACCCATACAATGCAACATAGGAATCTCACACAAAACAAACACTGAAATAAAACTAAAATATGTTGAGGAAATCATATGGTTATGAAAATTGCATTCATTTTTTGTGAATCATTAGTGTGATATGATGGAGTTAGGAGTTATATGGCATGTATATATGTTTATCTGTATACACAGATATCCCACCTTTTGCCTTGGTATCTAAAGCTACCCAAGGACTAAGAATATATTATGAGTACTTCAAGTCTGCTAAAATAATTTTTCCAGTCAACATCAACCAGAATTATTGAAAAATATTTTATCCTATAATAATAACTAAAAATTAAAATTTTTACATTTCTATGTAAACATCTTAAATTGGTTTCCTATGGGGTTGCTGAAGCCCTGGTATTCTTATATAGTGATATCAGGATAGAAAGTCATAGATATCATAGATCAAATTACAGATTCATGTTCCTTTGGTAACTATTTTTTTTGATCTATGAACAATCAGTATTATGTCATGAATATAATCACAACATTCTTGTTAGACAGTTTTTCTCTTACATTCTGAGTTAACTTCCAGTTGTAAAGAATACATTCTCAACTTAGTAGTGCTTACTTTTTATTTGTTACAGTAATCTTATTTTACAGGGATATGTTAAATATAATTTTCCTGCTTTTAGTGACTCAAAACACATTCATTGGAGAAACCTGAAGAGAGTTTAAAGATATTTAACTACAGAAAATGACTATTATCAGACTTAACATATTATTTACCTTTCCTTGGTGGACTTTGCTAAAACTTGTATTCAATGTCTAACCTCATCAATCTTTACATATTTTTTCAGAATGTGTCAATCATTTTTAAAAAGTCTATTGTCATGGAAACATGTTTTAATCCATTGCAGACAATGTTATAGACAATGTGTTGCAGGGATTCAACCAAAGAACTTAAAGGTCAAAAGTCCAATGCTAGAAGCAGAAACCATGCTTGATATTGAAGGAAGAAACTGGCTTTAAAGAGATTGAGTGCTTACAGAATGGTTAGAAGATTTTACAGCCACCCAACAAGAAAGGGAATTGTTGAATTAAGAATTCATCTTTTAAGTTCATACTTACATTCATTTCTATTCTCTTCCACTGTCCTCTTTTATACACTGTATGCAGAATATATGGCTAGGTATAATGGGCTATTGGCTGCAGTGAAGTCACATCACATGATAATGAATTTTCTATAATCATTGAAATCGGATAGAGATTTTTTTTTGGTTGTTCATGTATGTTTTTGCATCATTTAAAATAAAGGTTATGGGCTGGAGAAATGGCTTAGCTGTTAAGGTGTTGCCTGCAAAGCCAAAGGACCATAGTTTGATTCCCCAGAACCCACATAAGCCAAATGCACAAAGTGGCACATACATCTGTAGTTCGTTTGCGGTGGCAGGAGGCCCTGGCATGCCCATTCCCTCTCTCTCTCTCTATCTGTCTCTCTTTCTCTCTCTGCCACTCTCTCAAATAAATAAATAAATAAATAAAAATGAAATATAAAATGAATGCTCTGTGCTGGAGAGATGGTTTAGTGCTTGTCTGTGAAGCCCAAGGACACAGGTTTAATTTACCACCACCCATGTAAGCCAGATGCACAAGGTGGTGCATGCATCTGGAGTTCCTTTCCAGTGGCTGTGGGCCCTAGTGTGCCCATTTTCTCTCTATGTAATTCTTCCTCCATTTCTGTCTTTAGCCTTTAGTGGTGACCTTCATAAAGTCTATTTCAATTAGTATTTTCTGGGAAGGCAGATGTATTAAATTCTAACTTGGGTTTGTTTCCAAAAAAATTAATCAAAAGTTAAAACAGCATGAATCAGATCCACAGAAACCTTCCTTCAGGCTACCATCCTACAAAATATAATGACCAATAAAGGGGAAGAAGACATTCCATACAGAAGTTGGAAAAAATCTTAAACTTATAACCATGGCCTTTGAGGAATAGATACCAGGCCCAGATTTGGGTTGCCACCCCTAGTGAGCTGTTGACCAGAGAGACACAAGAGATCCCCCCCCCAAACAATGTAGGCCATTGCCAAAACACTTGATTACCTGCCAGTGATAAAAGTAAGAACATGTTTCTGAGGACCTGAAGACACCAGGGGCCCTGATCACAGGACATAAAATATCATGCTGGAACCTAAAGGGAAACTATCTCCCTTCTGGCTAGTGCTCACAGTGCTAGAAACATCTATGTGAGATGTTGGAAGACAATAGTTAGCAATGGCAGGAATAAGCTGGGGACCCTGCAGATACCAAAATCACCCAGCTGGACGAGAAGTACACACTTGTGCAAGAGTGGCATGCAGTCTCTACAGGTAACCAACTGTTCTCCGGACATGAGGCCTGCTCAGTGAGAAAGAACTAACACCTATGGAAATAAAGTCAGAATCTCCTGGTCAGGAAAACTCCAGACTTCAGAGAGAAGCCACCCCTACTCTCTGAGTATGGGCCTCCACACCCAAAACTCTCACAGATAACTTTGCATATCCCCTTTAACCCAACCCACTCTCACTCTTGGTGGGAAAATCTATTTAATTTTTACAAACTTAGAGAAAATAGAGGACAATCAAGATCCATCAACAAGACATGAAGGTCAACGGCCCACCATGAGATGCACCATCTTTACCACATCTGCCAAGGCCTAGGAGAAACGGAATAGAAAGTGGCAACATGAATACTGCCCCTACTTATAGCCTGACAATCAGCCCCAGGGTAATGGTGGCAGACACGGTGATCAATCAAAATCCATCAAAGCAGAAATCCAGAGGCTACAGAGAACTCAGCGCTAAACTAGAGTGCCAACAGGCCTGCCATGACTCAGGGAAAGGGAGCAGGATGATTGTTAAGAGCCATAGAGTGGATAGGAATACCCTGAGCTATGCTCCCCCACCCCCAACTGTCTCACTGAGAATGATTGAAGCTTTCATGACCCTACAGTGGTGAATCCATAACCCCAAAGAAGAGGGTCCACAGGGTAATGAAAGCAGGGATAAGGGGGTAACAGTATATCCTGTTATATATTTAAAAAAATGTTTAGTATGACCTGACATGGTCCCTCACTATGCTTAATTAAAATTAGAAGGGGTAACATATCTTATGTCTCCACCTCTAATATTGTAGTTAACAAATCAAGTTATACAGGGCAACAAATTTATGAATATTCACATGAACAAATTTATATGTACACTCACATTCACCTCAATGATCATTAATTTAAGTTGTCCATTGGACAGGATTTTGAATCA
Source organism: Jaculus jaculus (assembly GCF_020740685.1). Taxonomy (NCBI): domain Eukaryota; kingdom Metazoa; phylum Chordata; class Mammalia; order Rodentia; family Dipodidae; genus Jaculus; species Jaculus jaculus. The sequence continues at coordinate 150,780,883 of NC_059105.1, read as the reverse complement.
CAACAGAAATAAATTTATTGTCGTGTCCTTACAAAATATTCTAGGTTAGATTAATTGAGGTTGAAAGACCTGTCTCCAATGTGGGCAGTGCCATTTCATGAACTGGGGTTTTGGACTGAATAAAAGGGAAGAATCCAGCAGAATAAAAGCGTTCATCCATTTTTCTGCTTCATGACTGCTGATATAATGTGACGCATTATTTCAAACTCTAACCGCCATGCCCTCCACACTATGATGAATTGAATAATCTTGAGTTGTAAACTGATATAAACTCCTCCTTTCTCAAGTTGCTGATGTCTGGTATTTGTGACAACAAGGATAAATTAACTAACAGAGTCAGCATGTATATGCATTTTTCCATTTCAACAAAAAACTTTCAGCATGTGAACTTGGTTCTGACTTGTTATTGATGACATGCCACAAAAATTCAACATCCGAGGAGATGACATGAGAGAGCTAATTCGAACTAGATATAAATACGATGATCCCCATCCCTTGAGCATTAATTTTCTAAGAAAGAAAGCTGTTTATACTTGCATTGGGAGACGCAGGCACCCCCAAATAAATTTCCCACCAATATTTTGAGTTTAGCTCAAATATGGACATCTGAAATGCTGTGGGTTTAAGTGGATGTGAGTTCTGTGATGAAAAGTTGGAACACTATTCTCAGAGGAAACATTTACTGGCATCACTTCAAGGAGATGCTATGTGATTGCTGGGAGATTAGAAATTCCTTTTTCATTAAGATTCATCATTCTGAAGGGTGGGTTTGTTGTCAGTGTTGTGTTGAAAAAAGTGACAGCTCTATCCCCAAAGCTTTCTGTAAGTCTGAGATGGAGAAGCTTGTATATTTTAACATACCAATTATTAAGGTTCTTAGGCATCCGATAAAATAGTAATATTGAAAACATTGTTTGGCCATTTTGAGTTCTATCATAGTAAAGTATATAATATTTCTATTTATCATCTGAACACACACTGACTATTTTCAATTTTATTAGAAAAGTTGGCAAAACCAAAGAGAATAAAAGGCATTTCTTCTCTTTTTGACTCTGGAGAAAATCCATGGTTACTCATAGATATTAAAAAAGAAAATATTGTCACCTCATCAATTAGAAAGTAGGACAATTGAGAAAGTGCAGCCCCATGCCTGTGTATAAATTGAGGGAACCTATAACTAACACTATATATTCCATTTAAATTTTTTTATATAAATAGATTTGTTTTCTTATTATACAACATAATAAATGCTAACTAATTCTACCCATTATATTTTCTCTTATGGGATAAATTAAGATAAATTATACTTGCTTTTCTTAGAAATTGGCTTTAAGAAGTGCTGTATTGTGGAGCATTTGAAAGTGGTCAAAATATTTGTGAGGCATTTAAGGTTAATACACAGTTTGGATTTTATGTCAACCTATTTTAAATTTCTATAAGTCTACATATAAATACTGACTCACAATAAAATTGTCAACCATGCAAGTTTGACCATTCTATAAAAGAACAAAACATAATACTCAAATGTCTATGCTACACATAGGGTTTCATTTATTTGAAGATTAAAAATGATTATGTAGCAAAAACCAACTATGTGGATCCAAGTTTATTAAGAGCGCAATAGGGAGAAATAAAACTAAGATAAAATTCACTAAGAAATTTATGTGAAGCATAGTTACATTCCTTATGGTTAAGTTTTATAGGAAATTGAGAAAATATACAATGAAACCTGAAATATTATGAGAGGCTTAGGGATTTGATTCAAAATTTCAAATGTATACCACATTTTAATTTCCTTATCTAATTTATAACACAAATGAGTGATTTTATAAAATGATTTTAAAATATTACCAGTTTTTTGATTTTCATTGGATGCAAACAGAGTTTAAAAATAACCTGTTTATTTTTCATATGCTGACTCTCAAAATGAAAATAAATAAATCTAGTTTTTTTGTCATCAGTATTCTATAAATCAATTGTGTTTTGTTTGGAAAAGAAAGGGATTGACTTTAATGTAATTTCTGTTAGCAATTTCTGTTACTATTTATTATATAAAAATGAAATATTTCTCTTACCTAAATTTATATATTTGATACCTTAATTATTTTATAAATGTCTCACCAGTATTCATGCTGTCCTTTGTCAAACTCTATCATTACTCTTTCTTAATATTTTTTCCAAGACAAAAAATATTTTGGATTTAAAACGAATGCTTCACACAAAAATAAAATCTTAAGCTGGGCATGGTAGCACACAACTTTAATCCTAGCACTTGGGAGGCAGAGGTAGGAAGATCACCATGAGCTCAAGGCCACACAGAGACCACATAGTGAATCCCAGGTCAGCCTGCCTGGAGTGAGACCTATCTCAAAAAAAAAAACAAAAAAAAAACTAATACTTAAAAAAAAAAATTTCTCTCTCTCTCTTTTTAAATTAAGAACATACTTTGTGGGCTGGAGAGATGGCTTAGAGGTTACGGGCTTGCCTATAAAGCCGAAGGACCCCGGTTCCAGCTTTGTTTCTCCAGGACCCACGTTACCCAGATGCACAAGGGGGCACATGCATCTGGAGTTTGTTTGCAGTGGCTGGAAGCCCTGGCACGCCCATTTTATCTTTCTCTCTCTCCCTCTCTCTCTCTCTCTTTCCCTCTCTCTCTTTCTCTCTCTGTCTGTCTCTTTCTGTCTCTGTCACTCTCAAATAAAAATGAACAAAAAAATACAGAAAAGAAGGACATACTTTGTATGGATATACCCTGTTGTTACCATCTTTTATGACTTCCCTGTCCCCATTCTGCTGGGCTCCCTTTTCAGTGGGGTTGCTGATATTCCCCATGGGGTTGTGGGTTCTCTGCTGTGGGAGCAATAGTCAGTTATTGGAAAGAGATAATGCGTCTGATCATGATGTCCCAAATTGTGGCTCTTAAAACCTTTCTATCTGCTCTTCAGCAAAAACCCCTGAGCTTTTGTGGGTGTGTTTAAGTCTACCTCAGCCATAGGCTCTTAGGAACCTTGGATTTCTGCTTTGGTATATGCTGACTACCTGTAGCATATGTCTCCTTCACCCTGGGGCTGCTTGTCAGGTTCACCATGGAAGCAACACTCTTGCTCATCTCCCCAAATCCTCTGTGGTTTCACCTGGGTCTTGGCTGAAATGCTAGGGGTGGTTTCTCTCCTCAGTTCTCAGACCCTTCTGGAAAAGAAAAAAAAAAATAGATTCTCCAATGGAGAGTGAAGTCAGCTTAGGTTAAATTGAACAATCATTATTAATTTAGGGAGATTCTGATGGATGTAGGCCCTCTTTTAGCCAAAGACCATGGAAGCTTGACACTGGACAGCATCATCTTTGTCTCTATAGGAGTATGGCCTGGTTTGTAGTTCCAAATATGGGTTCCTTTGTATTGAGTGAATCTCTTAGCCAATCAGAAAGCCATTGGTTACCCACCAAGGCTGTGTGACACTACAACACTGGTGTGTATAAGCTGGTTGGTTGCTTCTGAATAGTTTAGGCCCCTGCTTACTCACAACCTTGTTGGACATTTATGCCCAGTAGCTCATATAATGCTTTCCAACATGGGACTGGCTGTATGGGGACTGGCTCTCTTCATGATTCCAGCAAGGTCTTTTCAAGTTCTGTGTTGGGAACTTATGGTGTCTTCACAAATCAGGTCTTGTCTTTTACCTCAAGTGGGCAACTCAAGTGCTTTGCCAGAAGCCTGTCTTGTTTCAGGGACTACATTGATCTCTCTTATGAAAAGCTGAATGTGGGTAGCAACTATTTTTGGTACTGGGAATTAGAGGCCAAAATCATTTTTTTTTTTTAAGGTTGGCTTCACCCCACCCTCTCCAGGGCCATTCTTTTATAGGCTCCACCTCAACTTCTGTTGATGGTTATATCTTTTAGACTACCTTCAAGGAGAAGGGTTCTATAGTACCAGTTCATTTTGGGTTCTCAATGAAACTGTTTGAATTTTTCCCCATTAAGTATTATTAGTGTTTTAGGTGCATTATATATAGCTTTTATGGTGCTAAGATGTAAATTGCCAATGCTTGTTCTCTCCAGCATTTTGATCACTAAGTGATGTTATATTTTGTCAAAGGACTTCTCTGCATCTATTGAAATGACAATGTGGTTGTTGTGATTAAGCTTTTTTTTTAATTAATTAATTTATTTAGTTGAGAGCGACAGACATAGAGAGAAAGACAGATAGAGGGGGAGAGAGAGAATGGGCGCGCCAGGGCTTCCAGCCTCTGCAAACAAACTCCAGATGCGTGCGCCCCCTTGTGCATCTGGCTAACGTGGGACCTGGGGAACCAAGCCTCGAACCGGGGTCCTTAGGCTTCACAGGCAAGCGCTTAACCGCTAAGCCATCTCTCCAGCCCGTGATTAAGCTTATTTATGTGGCATGTTACACTGACTGATTTTTGTATATTGAATATCCCTGCATCCCTGGGATGAATGCTGCTTGATCAAGGTGGATAGTGTTTTTGATGTGTTGTTGAGTTTTGTTTATAAGAATTTTTTTTCAGGAACATTGCTTCTAAGTTTATCAGGGATATAGGCCTGTAGTTTTCTTTTCTTGTTGTATGTCTGTCTGATTTTTGGTATTAGGATGATACTAACATCATAAAAGGAGGTTGGAGCATTCCCTGTTTCCCAAGTATATGAAACAGTTTGAGAAAAATTGGTTTCTATTTTTTAATAAAGGTTTGATAAAATTAGGCCAAGAAACCATCAGGTCCTGGACTTTTATTTGGGGGATGTTTATGATTGATTTTTAATCTTGATGGATGAAATAGGTTTGTTTAGGCAATTAATCCTCTCTAAGTTTAGTTTGGGTAGGTTTTGTGTGTCTTAAGAATATATTCCTTCCAAGTTATTCAATTTTGTGAAGTAAAGGTTTTAGAAGTATTTGGACATATGATTCTTCCAATCGCATTCATGTCTGTTGTGACCTCACCATTTTTATTCCTGGTTTTGTTAATTTTCTCTTTTGTTTATTTGAACAATTTTGTGAGGGATTTGCAAGTCTAGATTATTTTCCCAAAGAACCAGCTCTTCATTTCATATATTTTCTAAGTTGTTTCCTTAGTTTTCAATTCTTTAATTTCTGCTCTGATCTTGATTATTTATTTTCAACTGGAGCTCTTAGGTTTGAATTCTTCTTGTTTTTACAACGCCTTTAGGTGGTTGGTTAGGTTATTAATTAGGGATCTTTCCATCTTTCTTATGAAGGCATTTAGCACTATGAATTTCCCCTTAGAATTGCCTCCATTTTGTCTGATAACTTTTGGTAAGTTATGATTTCATTATCACTCAATTCTGTTTATTTATGTATTTTTATTTTTATTTATTTATTTATTTGGGAGTGACAGACAGAAAGAGAAAGAGGCAGAGAAAAAGAGAGAGAGAGAGAGAGACAGCAAGTGAATGGGTGCTCCAGGGCCTCTAGCTACTGAAAGCAAACTCCAGATGTGTGCACCCCCTTGTGCATCTGGCTAAAGTGGGTCCTGGGGAATCAGCCTTGAACTGGGTCCTTAGGCTTCACAGGCAAGCACTTATCTGCTAAGTCATCTCTCCAGCCTTTTTTGAAAAACAAAAATAAAGCTGGATATGGTGGCACATGCCTTTAATCCCAGCACTTGGGAGGCAGAGGTAGGAGGATGGCTGTGAGTTTAAGGCCACCCTGAAAATACAGACAGAATTCCAGGTCATTCTGGGCTAGAGTGAGACCCTACTTTGAAACCCCCAAAATAAATAAATAAATAAATAAATAAATAAATAAAACAGATAAATAAATAAATAAATAAAATGATTGTAGAAAGTTTTACAATTTTTTTTCAGTTTTTTTTTTTTCCCCCCCCACAGCTCATTTGCTGTTTAAAAGTGTTCAGTCTTAAAGAGCTGGTGGAATTCCTGTTGTGTCTTCTGTTGTTAATTTCTGGCTTTAATGCATTGTGATTAATATTATATAGGAAGTTATGTGAATTTTTCTGAATCTATGGAGGCATCCTTTATGGCCTAATATATGATCCCTTGGGCTGCTATGAAGAGTATATATTCTGTAGCATTGTTGTGGAATGTTAGATAGATATACTTTATACATAGTTGAACTATGGTATTGTTGAGCTATTATTTCCCAGTGGATTTTCTGCTTGGATGATTTGTCTGTTGATGATACTGGAGTATTGAAGTCCCCGACTATGAAGGTGTTGGTATTTACTTCTGTTTTGTTATCAACTAGGTTTTGTTTTATCAACTGTGGTGCACCTGTGTCTGTTGCATCCAGATGAATGATTGTGATACCTTCATGTAGGATGAATAAAAATTGCCCTTTTTTTAAAATTACTTTTTGTTTGAAGTCTATTTTATCAGATATTAATATAGCAAACCTGCTTGTTTCTTATTACCATTTGTATGAAATATCATTTTCCAATCTTTCACCCTGAGGAGGTGTCTGTCCTTAGTTGTGAGGTTGGTTTCCTGAACACAGCAAGTCAAAGGATCCATTTTTCTAATCTCTTTTCCAGTCAGGTTTGCATTGCTGGTAAAAATTACCCAACCAAGAGCAGCTTGTGGGAAAGAGAGATTTATTTTGGCTTACAGACTCAAGGGTAAGCTCCACGATGGCTGGGAAATACGATGGCTTGAGTAGAGGGTAGAAATCACCCCCTGGCCCACATAAACTGGAAAACAGGAACAAGAGAGTGTGACAAACCCTAACAAGGGGAAGGTGGCTATAACACCCATAAGCCCTCACCCAGCAATACACAGATCCTGGAGGCATTAATTTCCTAATCTCCATCAGCTGGAACCTAGCATTCAGAACATCTAAGTTTATGAGGGACCAGAAGCAAACCACCACATTCCACCCCTGGCCCCCATAAACTGAAAAATATACATGATGTAAAACGCATTGCATTCATCCAACTTTACAAATCCCCATAGCTTTATCAATTCCAATTACATTCATACATCCTCATAGTCCAAGATCTTTTTTTTTTAATTTTATTTCTCAATTTGTATTAACATTTTCCATGATTATAAAAAGTATCACATGGTAATACCCTCCCTCTCCACCCCCCCGCCAACTTTCCCCTTTGAAATTTCATTCTCCATCATATCCCTTCCCCATCTCAATCAGTCTCTCTTTTATTTTGATGTCATGATCTTTTCCTCCTCTTATGATGGTCTTGTGTAGGTAGTGTCAGGCACTATGAGGTCATGAATATCCAGGCCATTTTATGTCTGGAGAGAACACATTGTAAGGAGTCCTACCCTTCTTTGGCTCTTACATCCTTTCCGCCACTGCTTCCGCATTAGAACCCGAGCCTTGGAAGGTGTGATCAAGATGTTACTCAGTACTCCAGTCACTTCTTTCCAGCACTATGACAAGCCATTTAAAAAATGGGCTATGGAGCTAAATAGAGAGTTCTCAAAATAAGAAATATGGATGGCGTATAAGCATCTAAAAAAAGGTTCTACATACCTAGTCATCAGAGAAATGCAGATTAAAATAACATTGAGATTCCATCTCACTCCTGTCAGATTGGCTACCATCATGAAAACAAATGATCATAAATGCTGGCAGGGATGTGGAAAAATAGGAAACCTTCTACAATGTTGGTGGGAATGCAATCTGGTCCAGCCATTGTGGAAATCAGTGTGAAGTTCCTAAGACAGCTAAAAATTGATCTACCATATGACCCAGCTATAGCACTCCTAGGCATATATCCCAAGGACTCATCCCATTTCCTTAATAGTACATGCTCAACCATGTTTATTGCCGCTCAATTCATAATAGCTGGGAAATGGAACCAGCCTAGATGTCCCTCAACTGATGAGTGGATAATGAAGATGTGGCACATTTATACAATGGAGTTCTACTCGGTGGTAAAGAAAAGTGAAGTTATAAAATTTGCAGGAAAATGGATAGATCTGGAAAGGATTTTACTAAGTGAGGTAACCCAGGCCAAGAAAGCCAAGTGCTGCATGTTGTCCCTCATATGTGGACCCTAGCTACAGATGATTGGGCTTCTGTGTGAGAAGGAAAAAACTCAGTAGCAGAGGCCAGTAAGTTAAAAAGGAGATATAATGGGAAAAGAAAGGAAGGGAGGAGGATACTTAATAGGTTGGTATTGTGTATATGTAAATAGAAGAATGGATTAACAGGGATGAAAAGGCCCAAAGTTATGTCAGGGGAAGAGATTGAGTAAGGAAAGGTGGAGGGAGGGCTAATAAAATTCTAAGAAGATATAAATAAATCATATAGAATCCTCCAGTTTCAGACAGTTGAACACTCAGGAGCCATCGATCGTTGTTAGAAAATTTTCAGTGCCAGGGATGATATGCCTCCAGTGAATTGTTGGTCAGGGAGGTCCCTGATGTCCTCCAAACATTATAGGCCATTGCCAAGGCCCTTGGTTTCCCACCAGGAATAGATGGTACGATCCTATTGCTGAAGACTTCACATACTTGCACTGCAAGGCCACTAAGAAATCCTGCTGGAACTGAGCTGATAACCTCTTCCATGTAGACCAGCTGACATAAAGCTGGAAGAAGCCATTCTACATGTAGTTAAATGGGAGAAAGAGATTCCATCAGTGAAGATACCCAACAGTGGACACTTTAGGCTTTATAATTGGCCAGCCAGGCCAAATGAGCCAATGGGTGCAGTAGTGGCACATCTGTCATGCTGGAAACCAACTGCCCTCCAATTGGACTAGAGGCCTGCTCCATGGCAGGGAGGAACACATCCCTGATACTGAAAACTTAAAACAGGGGTAGTCATGAGCCCTAGGGTTGTAACATCTGCTGATGTCTGGAAAAATGTGTATACTATGCTTATCAAACTGCTCAGTAAGCACTTCTCTTAATATTTATACCCTTATATTAACACTATTCTCACTTTTGGTAGAGAATCTTCTCTTTTAAGATGGCAGTGATTTGGGGATGAGTGAAAGATCTTTAACTGAGCCATAACACCAATTAATTCCCCAAAACTGTTCCAGATGTTTGGCCATTTTAGGGTATCAAACAGTTCCTTCATAATCTGTTTATGAATTTTTTTGAACTTAGCAAAGATTTCAGACTCATGATAAATTTCTTTTCTCTTATCTTCCAGCTCAGAGATTTTGTTCTCCACATGAGTGACTCTGTTAGTGAGGGGTTCTAGAGAGGTTTGAAAAGTTCTATTTGATATTTTGTTTTCTGTTCCTTTTTTTTCTTCTTTTTTCTTTTCACATCATGACCCTCTCTTTTTTTGAGGTATTATTATAGGCCAAGATCTGATTTTCTTGATGCTTCCTGGAATTCAGTCTTGCAATTGATTATGTCTTCATTAAGCTTAATTATCTCATTATTGAGATCTTCTATTTGTTGACTCACCTTCAGTTTACTTATGGCTCTTCTGAGGCCTCTCTGGTTTCCTTCAAGTAAGTTAAGCCTAGTGACAAAAGCTGTGTGCTCTAAGAGACAAATCTGATCAATTTCATTTATGAAATTGTTGGTTTTGTGATACTTTGCTTTCAGTTCAGCAATTCACTTCATCAGGGTCCAGTAGCTTTTATTTTTTGTTGTTTGTTTTTTTGTTTTTTGTTTTTTTCATTTTGGTTTTCAATATCTGTTGTTTTTTCTATGTGTTTGTGGGGAGGCTTCCAATGTGGGACTGGGCATCCTTGGAGGAGATCTCTGTTTTCTGACTTTTGTTTCTTTTTTGAATTTTGATCTACCCACGTTGGGATAAAAGTCTTACTTTATTAAGGAGGAAGCAAAATTTGTCCTTGTATGATCTTTAGCGTGTGTTCTATTTTAAATGAGAATTGTATTGAAGTAGGGTGGGGCATAACTACAGACGCTCAGAATGTGGAGGTTGAAGATATATTAAATGTACTTGAAGAACTTTTCAGCAAAAGGGACCTGGAGTTTATGGAGTGATGGTTTGGGGAACCAGAATTGAGGAACCTGGGGGCCATGAGTAAAAAGCCAGTTCCCACAATGGCTCATATACCCCTTGGCTCAGGGGAACAGAGACATGAGGACTCATGGTCCAATCAGGAAAGTAGAGCAAGAGGCCTGCTTCCACAGCATGCATGCAGGTCTCATGCTACCCCAAAATAGCAGCAGGGGCACCATGTCGTGAGGCCAGGGAGGTGAGGAATGGGCAAGGAGCTCTGGCTTACTTACTTTGTGAGCACACCCTTTGGAGCAGGAAATTGGTACAAATTCTTACCTTTAGTTTTTTTCCTTGTGTATTAAATGCATTCTAGTGTGTGTGTGTGTGTGTGTGTGTGTGTGTATGTATGTATGTGTATGTATGCATTTATGTGCATGCCAGAAGTCAACATTGTCATTCCAAATATCCCTCCATATTGATAATATGAGTGGGTCTCTAATTGAACCTGGAACTCTGTTTTACCTAGACTAAAGAGCCAATAATCCCCAAGCACCATTCTGTTCATTCTTCTTATATACTGGGATTACAGGGCCACATCCACTTGTTTCTTCCTCTTCATAACAAGGAATAAAGGTCCACATGGCTATGTCCCATGTGTTGTGGGTGCTGTGGATACACTCTCCATTTCTCATGCTTGCACAACCATCACTTTGCTCTCTGAGCCTTCTCTCCAATTAAGAAATTTAATACTACTATAAAATTATGTTTTACCTAGCAAAATAAAGCCATTTATAATGAATATACTTCCAAACTTTCTTCAGGATATAAATAATTGGGATTCTTTACTCTAATTCAGCCAGAAATAGTTAGCTTATTCAAGTGAATGCATTTTCAAACATTGTTCATGATCCTCTTTATAAATTGCTTATTTTGAATAACATCATTTCATTGAGGATATCCCCATTATCCTAAATCTGCATGAATTTGTCAAAACTGTCCACTGAAATATTAAAGTAGACATGAATCAAATTCATGATGAATTTTTTGTGTGTGGGGAAAAAAGTATTTATTTTTACAGAAGCTCCATGATGGCAGGGAAAATGATGGCATGAGCAGAGGCTGGGCATCTCCCCCTCACCAATATAAGGTGGGTAATAGCACCAAGAGAGTGTGCCAAACATTGGCAAGGGAAATCTGGTTATAACACTGCCTAAGCCTGCCTCCAACAATACACTGCCTCCTGGAGGTATTGATTCCCAAAATCTCCATCAGCTGGGAAACTAGCATTCATAACACCTAAGTTAATGGGGGACACCTGACTCAAACCACCACACTCTAGGTCTGTCATGTGAATAAGCTATCACTTCACCTATCACACATGGATAGTAACTGCAGCTTCCATGCCTTCCATACTATGATGGATAGTACCCTGTGAAACTGTGGGCCAAAATAAGCCTATCCTCCTTTAAGTCGTCTATGTCAGATATTTTCCTCACAATGATGAAAATTACTAACATACTTCATGAAAAATTATAATTTTTTTTGTTGTTGTTTTTCGATATAGAGTCTCCCTCAAGCCCAGGCTGACCTGGAGTTTACTATGTAGTCTCAGGCTGGCCTCTAACTCATGGCAACTGTCCTATCTCTGCCTCCCGAGTACTGGGATTAAAGGCATGTACCACCATGCCTGGCTTTCTTTTTTTATTTTTATTTTTTTTTATTAATTAGTTTTGTACTCAGTGAATACAGTCAATTTGGTACCATTATTAGGCTCATCCATGACCTGCCCCTTCCCCTTTGCCCCTCCTTATTGAGGTATATGGGTCATGCATCCTGGAATTTTAAGAATGAAGTTTTCTGTAACAGATCCTGGAAAAACAATTTGGAATTATATTAACATACTTTGTTAAAATCCAATAAAAATGTGTAGTTAATTATTATTAATGACTCCTATCATTATTTCTTTAGAAAGATATGACTGAAGTAATATGTTTTAAAACACAAAAGGCAGCATCACATGAAGTAGTATGCTGTGCACAATGATAGAAATATGATCCTAATATGTTCTAACATTAACCTGCAATTCACTACATACAATGTGAAAAGAAGCTGATGAACTTAATTTTAGTCAAAATATGTTTGACTGAATATATCCAAAATATATTTTTAAATATGTAAACATAAAATAAACATTTAACATTCTATTTTCAGTGTAAAATAGTTTTTAAAAAATTGCAAGTTTGATTGATCAGGAATATTTAATACACATTTTGTTTACAGATTGAAAGCTTAGTTTCAATTTATAATGAAACTCATAACTAAAGTATAAATTTATACATTCCAGAAATTCTAACTATATACATTTTACAAACCATCATTAATTACCAGTAAGGCATGCATGTACGGGAAATTTTCAATTCCCATTCTGATTTCAGCTTTGCTGAACAACAATAACAACAACAACAAAAACACATTTTCTGATTTTGAAACTACTAGTCATTTTTAAGTGCATTTTTATTTATTTATCTGAGAGAGAGAAAAAGGCAGAAAGAGAGAGAGGATGGGCATGCCAGGGCCTCTAGCCTCTGCAAATGAATACCAGATGCATGTGGCCCCTTGTGTATCTGGCTTTAAGTGGGGCCTGGAGACTCGAACCAGGATCCTTTGGTTTTGTAGGCAAACGCCTTAACTGCCAAGCCATCTCTCCAGTGCCATACAAGTCATTTTTATTTAAGATGTAAATATGTTGTTATCAGTGGATGTTGCTTATATAATGTTGATGATAGTGATCTTTATAACTAAAATATGAGCCAGTAAAAATGCAATATCTGTAATATATATGCTTAAAAACTTTACACATTAAAGCTCTATGGTAATATGACTCATTTTTTAAATAAGAATTGCTGAATACTTGTTTTTCTAGGGAGTTTTGACTATATTTGGAGCAGTACCATGGTGGTCTAAGGATAATAGTATGTTCCATGAAATGGAGATTTCACAAAAGTAATTTTTACTTTATGTCATCTTCTAGATCTACGTGTTAAATACATATATCTGGAACACATTATATTGGTGAATTTGGAAATACGTAATTTGTTGCACACTTAGACCAATTAAGAAAAAAAATATTTTTGATTAGTTGATTATTCCATAGAGCCAACAAGAATGCCCAATGCAGAGAACTCTTCATTGATTGGTGCTGGGACAACTAAAGACACACAGAGAAATGTAAAATTGCATTCATATTTTATAATGCAAATAAAAGTCAACTTCAAATGGATCAGAGATATCATGATATTGAACAATGGGTGTTGGAATAAAAATTGAAATTCTCAGAAAACAAGAGCAAAATGGGAACTTAAAGAAAGTATCTCTGCACAACAATGAAAACAGTGGAGAGTGAAGACAAAACGGAAATGATGGATGATAAGGATGCAGACTCCATAATCATCAGGGTTAATATTAAAATCTGCACATCAATGAAAAGAGTTGAGAGTGAAGACAACATGGAAATGGCAGATGATAAGAATGCACACACCATAATCATCATGGCTAATATCAAACACACCTAAAAGGAAGTCCAACTGAAATCTGTCAAAGGAGAAAAACTAATTTACCTGGGGAAAGATATCTAGAGAATTACCTGTCCTATGCTCCTTACTGGTGGAAATAATATTGTGAGACCAAAAGAAACACACATTTCCCAATGAAATCCCATAAAATTACAAAGAAATTGCTGATAGTACTACATAAAACAATCCAAAATTCATATGAGATCACAAAAGACCACTAATAGCAAAAGCAGTCCTCAGGAGAAAGAAGTGAGATGGAGGGTTCACAATAATTGACTTAAAATTTTACTAAAAACTTATGATGACAAAAACAACATGGTACTGACAAGCTAATACAGTAATGTAATGCAGAGTACTGTAAAAAAATAGAGGCCCAGAAGTAAACCCACACAGCTATGGAGTCATAATTTTTGACAAAGATTGGATAAACATACACAAGAAAAAATACCTTTTTAAAATATTTATTTCTTTGCAAATGAGAGAGGTAGATAGAAGAGAGAAAATAAGAGGGAGAGAGAGAGAGAGAGAGAGAGAGAGAGAGAGAGAGAGAGAGAGAGAGAAGGAGGGAGGGAGGGAGAGAGAGGGAGAGAGAGAGGGAGAGAGAGAGGGAGAGAGAGAGGGAGGGAGGGAGAGAGAGAGAGAGAGAGAGAGAGAGAGAGAGAGAGAGAGAGAGAGAGAGAAAGGGAATGTGCATACTAAGGCCAACAGCCACTGCAAAGGAACTCCAAATGTATTCACCACTCTGTGCATTTAGCTTTAAGTGAGTAGTGGGGAATGGAACCCTGGTCATTGTGATTTATAGGTAAACACCTTAAGTAATGATTTATTTGTCCCACCATTTTTTTTCAACAAATGTTACTTACAAAGCTGGATATCAAATTTCAGGAAAATGATATTAGAGCCATATTTTTAAGTGTGTGCAAAACTCAGTTAAAAGAGGATGAAAGACTTCATTTAAATCTGATACACTAAAATTACTAGAGGCATTAATATGGGGATACAGATTGTGATACAGATATAGGCAAAATCTTGCCAAATATGTCTCCAATATCTCATAAAATAGTCCTAAGAACTAGAAATGGGACTGTATGAAGTTAATGCTTATGCACAGCAATGGAAACTATAACCAATGAACAATTTAGATGATAAGAGGAAACTTTTGTTAGCTATGCATCATAATTAGGTTAATATCTTGAACACATAGGAATTTCAAAAGTTAAATACCCAAAAGCAAAAACTACCAAAAAATAAATGTGCTAATGAAATAAAAAAATTAAAAACACAGTACTGCATTATCATATATGGAAACTTTCCTTCTATTGAAGTCTTTAATCTAAATGAGAGATGAAAAATATATTTAAAGCTGGCTGTGTTCACACATTCTGGCCATCCCTATACTTAAGATTCTGTAGTAGGAAGACCACACTAAGTTTGAAAACAGTTTGGTTGGCCTAGAAAGTCCCATGCCATCTTCAGCTACAGAGTAAGATGTGTCTCAAAATTCAAACAAATACAGTTATTCACATATATTTTATACAATATATGTTTCATTGTCACATCTTCATAATATTTATCTCTTCTATTTCCCTCTGTTATTGTCTTTTTCCTTTTGTCCTATTTAATCATTTTATTTTTATATCTAATTTATATGTGTGTCTGTGTATTGTGATCACAATAATCGATTATTCCTTTTATTTACCATCTTACTTTGCATTGAAATCCTTCTTTTACCCAGTGTAGATGGCTTTGTGTGTGTGTGTGGGGGGGGGGTTCATGTGCATGCACATGTGTGTGCTTGTTTGTCTCCCATTGAGTTTAGTTAGGATTGCTCATATGGGCATGTGTTCTTCAAGTTCCACCCATGACAAAACCATGTATACTGCTTGTTCTGAGTTATTTTTACAATAATATCCATTCATTTCCATTTTCCAAAAGAAATAAACTTCTGGTCATTTCTTGGACAAACAAAATTACACTGTGGATTTCATTGTGACATCATGATCATTATCCATTCATTGTTATTAAACACCAAGATTGATTCCATGACTTGGCTATTGCAAGTAGAGCTCATGTAAACAGGAGTTTGCATGTATGTAGATAATAATGTGTATTTGATTCTCTTGGGTATGCACATTGATTCTCTGGGAGTCTTATAGCCAGATCACAGGGTGATTATATTTTTAACTTTTCGAGGGAGATTCATGTTGTTTTTCATAGAGTTATTTAGATTCCTACCAACTTGAATAAGGGTTATATTTTAATGAATCCTCACTTTTGTGTTTGTTATCTTCTTTTTTTAAATTATTTTTTGTTTTTATTTATTTATTTGAGAGGGACAGACAAAGAGAGAAAGAGAAAGAGAAAGAATGGGTACGCCAGGGCCTCCAGCCACTGCAAATGAACTCCAGACACATGCATCTAGCTAACGTGAGTCCTAGGCAATCAAGCCTCAAACCTGGGACCTTAGGCTTCGCAGGCAAATGCTTAACCGCTAAGCCATCTCTCCAGCACTTGTTATCTTCTTAATGACAGCTATTGTAATAGGGATAAAATACTGTCTATCCATCATCTATTAAGTGGAAACTTTGTACAGACATATTATGTGTTGGTTCCATCATTTCCTTCCTCACTAATCCACTGAGGAATCTCCTTAGTGGGATTGCTGGTATTCACCATGGGGTTGTCAATTATAAGTTGTGAGACTAGCCATCAGTCATTGTGGGAAGGGAGCAATGCCTCTAAATTGTCCCTTCTTAAAATCTTTCCATCTCCTATTCTGCAAAACTTTCTGAGGCATGGTAGGTATATTTCAAATTTATTTCAGTGTGGAGCACTCAGTGGCTTCTGGATTTATGCTTTGATATGTTTTAAATATGCTTAGTGTCTGTGTCCATTGCACTAGCGGTCATTGCCAGGCATGTGATGGGAGCAGCGTTCTTGCTCATCTCACCAATTCATCGGTGTTTTCACTTGGACTCTGGCTGATGTGTAAAGGGTGGCTTATCTCTTCAGTTCTCACTGCCTTCTGACAATAAATAAATAAAAGATTCTCCAACAGAGATTTAAGTCAGCATAGATTCAATGTGACAACCATTGTTAATTAAAAAAGATTTTGATGGGGTAGCCCCTCTTTTGTTCAAAGACCAGTGGGAGCTCCTCATTGGAGTCCATGATCTTGGTCTCCATAGGATTCTGACTTTGTTCCCAGTTCCAGCAATGGGTTCCTTTCCACTGAGTGGATTTCTTAACCAATCAGAGAGCCATTGGATACCGACCTAGGCTGGTTGCCACTGTAACAAAAGTGTGTGCACATTGTCAGGCTGTTCCTTTTGTATAGTAATGTTCCCTGCTTGGTTGTAATATTGTTGGCTGTTTTACCCTGAAAACTCATGAAGCATTTTTCATGTGGGAATTTGCTTCCTTTCAGATTCAGTTGGATCTCACAAATTTCTGTGTCAGCAGCATGTGGAGTCTTCAGCAGTAGGGTTTTGCCTTTTACCTAAAGCAGGTAATCAAGTGCTTTGACAGGGCCTGTCTTATTTGCGGACCTCGTAGGTCTCTTTGCTCAGCAGCTCAATGCAGATTGTAACTGCTTTCTGGAACCTGGAGTTTCAAGTCAGAGCCAAATGTTTTAGGGTTAGACTTTATCCCACACTTTGCACCCTGCTTACCATGTGAACCCCCCCAACACACACCATACTCCTATTGAGGGTTATATCTTTTAGTCTGCTCTGCAGTAGGAAATTATCTGTGGTACCAAGTCATCTTAGATTGAGTTTTGTATGCATCTCTCCATACCCTCTCATTCACCTCACTTCCATCACTGCTATTTGTCCTTTGAGGTATCTGATATGTATTTGTATTTCAAGCTGTTCCAGGTTAGGAACCACAGATGAGGGAGAATAAACTACATCTGTCTTTCAGTACTTATGTAAGTTCACTTAGTATGATCTGTTCCAAGTCCACCCATATCTACAAATTTCATTGCAACGTTTTTCTTCACTGATGAGTAGAATTTCACTGTGTGTATGAACCACATCTTCATTATCTAATCATCGAACTATGGGCATCTAGGTTGATTTTGGTTCTTAGATCTTATGGATTGAGCAGCTGTAATCATGGTTAAGCAAATATCTCAGAAATGAAGAGTGAAACCCTTAGGGTACATTCCCAGTAGATGAATAGCTGGGTCAATAGTTTTATTTTTATCTGTTTTCAGGAGTCTCCATATTGATTTCCATAGTGGTTTTACATTTTTGCACTCCAAGCAGCAGTGAATGAGGATTCCACTTTCCCTCCATCCTCACCAACATTTATTGATGCTTAATTTTTAATTATTTTATTTATTTGAAAGAGACACAGAGAGAAAGAAGCAGAATATATATATATGGTGGATGTTTCAGTGCTTCCAGACACACAGGCACCCCCTTATGCATTGTCTGGCTTACATGGGTACTAGGGAATCAAACCTGGCTCTTTAGGCTTTACAGACAAGCGTCTGAATATCTAAGCCATCTCACCATCCCATAATGGTTTAATTTTTAATGATTGTCATCCTGTAAGGTAAAATCTCATGTTTATTTTACTCTGTATTTCCCTAATGTTTAATGATGTTGAATATTTTCTTAAATGAGAATTATTTATTCAGCTCTTTGCTCTAGTTTTTGAGTGGATTGCTTGAATTTTTATTGCTTAATATTTTGATTTATTTGCAGATTCTAGATATTAGGACTCTGTGGTATTGGGAAGATTTTCTCCCATTCTGTTTAGTAGTCTATTGACTCTGTTTATGGTACATTTATCAATATAATGCACACCTGTGCTGTTCATCATATTAATGGGAACTCCTTGAGTCTGAGTCTTTACCCATTAAGCATGATTAAGGCTTTAGGTGTTGTATAGCCTTTGTTATGTTGAGATAAAAAAACAAAACTATATGTCTAGTTTCTCTAGCATTTTGATCATGAAGTGATGTTGTATTTTCAGATGGCCTTTTCTGCAATCATTGAAATGATCATGTGGTTCTTGTGTCTCAGCTTATTTTTGTGTTTTATTATGTTAATTGATTTCCATATGTTGAACCATCCCTTCTATAAAGACTTTTAGAATGAGGTGGATAATACATTTAATGTGTTGTTGAATTAAGTTTACAAAGATGTTGTTCAGGAATTTTGCATCCAAGTTCCGAGATGTAGGTCTATAGTTTTAGTTTCTTATTGCATCAGTCTGTTTTGGGTACTAGGGTGATGCTACCATCACAGAAGGAGTTGGGGAGCATTTCCCGTTCTCCAATTATGTGAAATAGCTTGAAAATAAATGGTTTCTCTTCTTTGTTGAAGGGTTGATAGAATTTGGCTGAGAATCCATCCAGTCCTGGAGTTTTCCTTATGGGGAGGTTTTTGATTACTTTTCCAGTCTTGATAGATGTAGTTATAAGTATGTTTAGGAGATTTATCTGCTCCCGATTTAGTTTTGGTAGGTGGGATGTGTCTAGGAATTTGTCCATTTCCTCTAGTTTATCCAATTTTGAGGGGTAGAGTTTTTAGAAATATGTCCTGATGATGTTTCCAGTTGTATTGATATCTGCTGTGACCTCTCCCTTTTCATTTGTAATTTTGTCAATTTGAGATTTCTTTTTTGTTGCCATTTGATCAATTTGTGCAGGGTTTTTTTCAATCTTATTTTTTTTCAGGGAACCAACTCCTTGTTTGCTCAATTTTTGTTTCTTTATTGGTTCCAATTCATTAATTCCTGCTCTGATCTTCTTTCTTCCCAACTGGGATTCTTAGGGTTGGATTGTTCTTGTTTATCCAACACCTATAGGTGGGTGGTTACCTTAGCAATTTGAGGTCTCTCTTTGTTATAAAGGAATTTAGTGTTGTAAATATTCCCTTTAGGACTGTCTTCATTATTGCCCATTATTTTTGGTAAGTTGTGTTTTTATTCAGGTCAAGAAATTTGACAATTCCTTGTTGATTTCTTCCACAAACCATTCATTGTATAATAGTGTGTTGTTCAGTTTTTAGGAACTATAGTAATCTCTGTTGTTTCTATTTTTGTTAATTTCTTGATTTAAAATATTGTTGTCCATTATGGTACAGGAAATTGCATCAATGTTTCTGGCTTTAAAGAAGCATGCTTTATGCCTTAATATATGGTCTGTTTTAGAGAAGATTTCAAGGACTGCTGAGAAGAATGTGTATTCTGTTGAAATGGGGTGAAATGTTCTATAGATGTCTGTTAGGTCTAATTGATTCATACTGGTGTAAAGATCTATTATTTCCTGTTGATTTTCTGCTTGGATCGCCGGTCTAATGATGATAGTGGCATATTGAAGTCCCCTATTATGATAGCATTGGGATTTAATTATGGTTTATTGTTGAGTAGGATTGACTTTATGAAATGTGGTACACTTCTGTTTGGTGCACACAAATTATGATCATGATGTCCTCTTGTTGAATTGTTCCCTTGATTAACAAAAAGTGGTCTTTGTCCTTTTTTTTTGATCCATATATTTACTTTTTATTGAACTTATTAATGATACAGAGTTCTTACACTGCCAAAAAAAAAAAAATGCCTGAGAATCCAAAGAAATGGTACAATAGACAGCCTCATCCCCCATCATAAAGTATATTAAAACTTGATTCATGTGCATTTTGAGAATTTCACAATTATAATCAAACTTATAATGAGTTGGAACTTAATTTTTCTGCAAACCTTCAGATTTCCAGTACAGCACACTATTAAACAAACCTCTTTACGTTTCTCTCAGTTCTCTTCCTAGTATCAAACCCAAAGTTTGGAAGGGGGCCACTCATACTCTTCTTCAAGAGAAGTATGTGGCTCAAGGTCTGACAACTTATTAAGGTTTTTGGTGCCCAGAACAGTCTTTAGTCTAACCAAGACTCTTATGGTCTGGAGTCTATCTTGTCAAATATTAACATGGCCATACCTGCTTGCTTCACATTTCCATTTGCTTATAAAATCACTTTCCTTAATTTCAGCCTGAAGAGGTTTCTGTCCTTAGTGGTGACATGAGATTCTGAAGGCAGCAGATGGGAATGTGAGTGTCCATTTTCTGATCCACCCTGTTAACTTGTGTCTTTTTATGGATTAGCTAAATCCATTAATATTTAGAGCTATGGCTAAGGCTTGATTTAATACCTGCCATGCTGGAGGACATACGGAGTTTGGTCCTTTGTATGTCCCTAGTTTTGGTTATTATTATGATTCTCTTGTAGATTCTTGAGGTTGGCTGTTAGACTCTGGTGTGTGGAATAATTCCTGAAGTATTCTCTGCAGGTTTAGCTGTATGTTAGTATAATCACATAGCTGGATTTTGTCATGGAAAGTTTTTTTTTTTAATTTTTATTTATTTATTTGAGAGCGACAGAGACAGAGAGAAAGACAGATAGAGGGAGAGAGAGAGAATGGGCGCGCCAGGGCTTCCAGCCTCTGCAAACGAACTCCAGACGCCTGCGCCCCCTTGTGCATCTGGCTAACGTGGGACCTGGGGAACCGAGCCTCGAACCGGGGTCCTTAGGCTTCACAGGCAAGCGCTTAACCGCTACGCCATCTCTCCAGCCCTGGAAAGTTTTAATTATACTTTCATGGTAGGTAGATGTTGAACCTTTTAATGAATATAATGGTCATTTTAATACTGCATTAGAAAAGTATGTTTTCAGTTTGTTTGCCTAGAGAATGATTGGATCCCAAATAACTCTTTTTAATCTCTTGCTTTGGGCTTCACCGATAGCTTATCTGGCAAATCCATAGGACTGAGGTTTGATTCCTGAGTACCCACATAATGTCAGATACACAAGGTGGGTGCAAGAGCGTAGAGTTTTTTGCAGCTGATGGAGGCCCTGACATACCCATTCTCTATTTCTCTAGCTGTCTCTCTTTCTCAAATAGATAAATCAAATATTTAAACTCTTGTTTCTTTATTATTTTATTTCTCTAATATTACTATTTTTACATTTAGTATACATTTGGAAAAGTACTGTGTTATAGAGAATCAAAAAACCCAAACTAAACAAACTAACTCACTTTTCACTTTTACTTAAGTCTTTATTCTTTTCCATTTAACCTTTCCACTCCATATTTTTAAATTCACATCCTATTATTAAATGGTTCTTCTGCTTTCTAAAAGGTAAGGTTATTATATGTGAAGACTGCAATTATTTCCAGTTGTCAAATCCTATTCATTTTTCTTCATGAAGATTCTTAGGCTGCTTTTTTAAAAAATAAGTTTTATTTATTTGTTTATTTGAGAGAGAGAAAAAGGGGGGGGGGAAGAGAAAGAGAGAGAGAGAAAGACAAACAGAGAGTGAAAATGGGCAGACCAGGACCTCCAGGCAATGAGACTGAAAATCTTTATAATATTCTAGTATGAATTATAGTTAAGATAGCACATAAATATTTATTGTATTTATTGCATTTAATTACTGTATAGCTGCATTATAGTTATTTATTACATATCCATGTGTACCAGTTACAAACAGTTAATATAATGCCTATTCATAAAATGGCTTTTTAACAAAGTTTGGTGTATAATATTTAAATAAATTGCCTAAAGTAAAACGGGCTATGGAATAGTAAAAACAAAATGCATTTGTTTCCTACCTTCTAGTTTGAAATTTTACTCTTATAATTACTATTAAACCTTTATAGATAGTATTAGGTAGATTCAAAGTACATTACCATTATAGAACAATATGCTTCCTTCAGAAAAAAACATAAAAAAGCATAATATATATTTTCTCTACTTTTTGAAGCACCTTGTTTCATTAGATACACAATTTTACATTTGTTCTTCATGGTAAGGCCTTAATTGTGGTCTATTGTATCATTCCTTAAAAGAACTTTTTGACTAATATTGACTTGTTAGCATGTATCTTTCCTAAGAGTATAATGTTTTGGTGTACCTGGCTAATCCTGTGAAATAACTCAAAGAAATTGAAGCTGTTATATTACACACATGCACACTACTATTAAACTAATTGTAATTTTACAATTTCTATATAATTGTAATATGGACATTATATGGATGTCTACCATAAAATCTAATTATATGACTTCAAGAAATATATGTGAAGTACAATCATGCTATTTCAAAGCATCTTTATTTTCAACAAGCTGTTCATAGTTCAGTTCTTTTATTCTATAGGATGATAATGAAACGGCTGTTGCCAATTCATGACATCTGGACTCATCTTTTTATTGCAATGTACTTTCATTTGATGAAATAAAGCTGAATATTTCTCTTCTTATTCAAAATAATTCTTTCCATGCCTACTTAAATACTCTGCAGTTTAGAAAAACTTAAAATATATAGTAGCAACTGCCCAGCTTTTTTTCTTATAGAAAAAAGTTAATTAGTTACTTACATGACAAAACCATGTGTTTCCTTACTGATTTATTTTGTGTTTAAAACACTTTTATTTTTTAAAATAAATAACAATCTATAAAGGGCTATGCAACATCCAAAACAAAACCAGTCAAGCAAGGTTTATCCTACTGGACTATGTGGTTAACTCCCAGTGGACTTGCATGACTCTTTCACCTAGCTTTAGCTGGGTTTCATAACAAACTACAAATGCAAGGAAATTAAAAGGCAATGGTGAGAGCTAGGCCCAAGGTCATTATCTTTCCTTGGCTATCACTATTATAAGATCAGCCCAAAGGAGAGTGGTGCTCAGAATATCAGACTTAGAGGTAAAAAATAAAGTGTTAGTAACCAAAAGACGAAAAGCCTGTTTACTCCATAATTTTCATTAGGAACAGGAAATCCTAAATATTTGCATTGCTTTTCTCAACAATCCGTTACTCCAATTTCAACCTCAGCTTATTTGGAGCTGATAGTCAGAGGTGAGAACCTAGAGAGAGCATTGGGGCTTTCATTGCAAGTGGTATTTTAATAATGTACTGGAATTTCATCCCTACTACTAAAATAAAATGATACAAACTATATTGCTTGTTGTCAATGGGTCAAAAATTTCTTAGCAAGTATAAAACTTGTACATTCATGATTTTTAAAAGCTTTGTGATTCAAGGCAAAAAACTGAATAGCAAATCATAGTCATATATTTACATATTTCAAAAAGACAAGGCAGCCAAGAAGTTGGTCATTTGATACCATACAGCTTCACTTTAAAGAGAATTAAGACCCGTGTGGATACATTTCACTTGAAGATAATACTAGTATCTTTTCTTCTTCTTACGCTTTTGGAATTTTTGGTTACCTTCACTTTCTCTGTTGTTCTCTGTGCTACTATCGTTGTCACTGGCTGTGTTTGCCTCTATGTTTGCTCACACGGTAAGGGTCAGGGTCGCTTGGCTGCTGGTGAGTCCATCCGTAGGAGCTGGGTCCAGCCTCTAGGCCTGGAGCATGGCTCGAGGAGGAAGAGCCAGGAGAGCTGTGAGGAAGTGGGGCTGTGCCTCGTAGGAAGGAAGCTGTAGCACTGGTCCCTGGCCATACCACATATTCTGAAAAAAAAAAAATATATATATATATACATACATATATATATATATATATATATATATTCTTGAGGTAAAGCAGTGTTATTAGTTGAGAAAAAGTTCATGGGAAAGGAAGATCTGGTCACCACTTCTTCATTCCTGTAGTTATATGAGTTTATCTTGACACAGCTCTCAAAACTTTGGTTAGCTGGTTCAGAAGAGTGAGAACTCCGTGGAGGAACAGCTCCTTAAGGAATCGCTTCCTGCTCTCGGGCCTCTAAACATGCCCACCTCTGCACCTCGGATGGAGGAGGCCCCGAGGCCCCTCCTTACAGATTTTTGACAATAAAATGAATCATTTTATAACAATGATTGATTTGAAGAGTTTGAGTAAAATCCTACTTCAAAATGACTAAAAAGGGAATCTGTAGTAAGCATTACTTAATAAAATAATTTTTCTCCAGATTAGTTTTATCAAAGTATCTTGACCACTGAAAATGCAAAAATGCCTTGAAAAGTTTTATTTGGTTGGTGATCAAAATATTTTACTAATGATTATTACAGATTCTTTGGATATAGAATCTAAATCTAATACATATTATTAACATAGTAATGATTGGAGAATAAGAATCATTAGCAAATAGAATTCTAAGAATACACATTTTTGGTTAACCATAAAATCTTACCACACAGTGATAAAACATCTACAATTAATATAGTTTCAAATTATATATTTTTCAAACTTTTTTATTTTATTCTATTTGTTTATTTGCAAGCAGAGAGAAAGAGATGTGTTCTTATCTTTAACTAGAGAAAGTACTTCATAAGAACATGAATATTTATACTATAACAAAAATACTATAACAAAAATCTGTAAATAAGCATAAAATGTTTCAAAAAGAGGTAAAGGATTTTGAGGGGTAGAAATTACATTTTCACAAAATACTGAATGTTTTTGCCTACTGTTTTTAATTTATTAATTTGTGTGAACTTCTTGTGATTTGTGTGGTCTTTGCATGTGTATTAACAGATGTATGTGCCCTTTGTGCACACACATGGGAGCCACAGGTACACACTGTCTTCTTTTCTTCCCCTATTGCTCTGCTGTCTTATTCCTGAAGACATTGTGTCTCATTGAATCTAGATATATCATTCCTTTTGTTTGTTTGTTTTGTTTTGTTTTGTGCCTCCCCACAAACCTAGCACTGGAGTTTTGGGTATGATCATATGTAGAAAAATGAAACTAGACCCATTCATTTTGTCATACACAAATATTAAATCCAAATGGATTAAAGACCTCAATATAAGACCTGAAACACTTCAACTACTGGAAGAAGAAATAGGAGGCACTCTCCACAATATAGGACTGGGAAAAGACTACCTGAAAAAAAAAAAAAATCCCACTACCCCAGGAAATTAAAAAGCACTCAACCAATGGGATCTCATAAAGCTAAAAAGCTTTTGCCACAAACAAATGTACCATGAGCAGAACTAATACTTTACACACTGAATGGGAAAAAAAAAAAATATATATATATATATATATATATATATATATATAACAGCTATGCCACTGACACAAGCCTACTATCTTGAATCTACAAAGAGCTCAAAAAAATAAAAAATAAACATTAAAAAAAATCAAACAACTCACTCCAAAAGTGGAGCAGAAAACTAAATAGGGAGTTATCAGAGGAAGAATTACAAATGTCTAACACAAACATAAGAAAATGTTCAGGGCTGGAGAGATGGCTTAGCGGTTAAGCGCTTGCCTGTGAAGCCTAAGGACCCCGGTTCGAGGCTCGGTTCCCCAGGTCCCACGTTAGCCAGATGCACAAGGGGGCGCACGCGTCTGGAGTTCATTTGTAGAGGCTGGAAGCCCTGGTGCGCCCATTCTCTCTCTCTCCCTCTATCTGTCTTTCTCTCTGTGTCTGTCACTCTCAAATAAATAAATAAAAAATAAAAAAAAATCTTTAAAAAAAAAAAAAAGAAAATGTTCAACCTCCCTAACCATTAGGGTAGTGCAAATTAAAACAAATATGAGGCCTGGAGAGGTGGCTTAGCAGTTAAGACATTTGCCTGCAATGCCAAAGGATACCAGTTCAACTCTCTAGGACCTATGTAAGCAATATGCACAAAGGGGCATATGCATCTGGAGTTCTTTTGCAGTGGTGGAGTCTCTAGCACACTATTTCTCTCTCCCCCACTCTCTTTCTCTTTCTCTTTCTCTTTCTCTTTCTCTTTCTCTTTCTCTTTCTCTTTCTCTTTCTCTTTCTCTTTCTCTTTCTCTCTCTCTCTCTCTCTCTCTCTCTCTCTCTCTCTCTGTCTCTGTCTCTTTCATCCTCTCAGATAAATAAAATATATTTTTTTAAAAAGCAACAAAATTCCACCTTACCCCTGTAAAGATATCAAACATTAAAAATTCTAATGATGAGCTGAAGAGATGGATTAGCAAAGCCAAGGGACCTTGATTCTATTCCTCACAACCCATGCAAACTATACGGTCAAGGTGGCACATGCATCTGGAGTTTGTTTATAATGGCTGGGAGCCCTGGCACACCCATTCTCTATCTATCTATCTATCTCTCTCTCTCACTGTCAAATAAATGAATAAAGATAAAATATTTTTAAAAATCAAATGAAAACCAATATTGGTGAGGCTGTGGAGAAATAGGAACACTCATTCACTGTTGGTGGGAATGTACTCTGGTACAACCTCTGTGGAAATCAATACAGAATGTCCTGTAAAGGATGAATATAGAGTTACCAACAGACCCTGTTATTCCTTTACTGGGCATTTACCCTAAAAGCTCCACATCTCAGTTCAGAGATATTTGCTCAATCATGTTTATAGCTGCTCAATTTATAATAGCTAAAACTATAATCAACCCAGGTGCCCATCACTGGATGAATCCAGTATGTGGTATATCTACATGATGGAATTCTACTCAGTGGTAAGAAAAAAAATTACACTTTGAAATTTGTAGAAAAATGGTGAAACGTGGAACAGATCATTCTAAGTGAACTCACACAATCATAGAAAGGCAATAGTCACATGGTCTCACTTATCTGCAGTTCCTAACCTGGATCAGCCTGAGTTGCTGACATACCTGAATAGCATCTCAGGGCTTGGACGATAGGGTGGGTAAGGCCTGGGGGATGGGAAAACATGGTGGGGGAACACAAAACTGAACTCAAACTGACCTAGTGACATAGAATAGAATCCTATGTCCTAGATGTCAGACTAAAAGGTGCAACCCTCAAGAGCACCTTAGGGGTAGCACCTGAATTCAAAGGCCCTGGAAGTTACAAAACATAACCTCAAATAAATTTCTCCTGTTTCTTTTACTTTTCTGTCCTTTTCTTTATCTTTTCCCCTGCCACTGGCCCGTAACTCCCTGTTCCAGGATGTATTCCACATACACAATGAGCTGTTTATCAGAGAAACCTACCAGATTTCCCAAAACAAACAAAACAAACTTCTGTCAGAGTACTTGATTATAAAACAGCTTTTTAATGCTAAGACCCTACTGCTGAATACACATACACTGTCATCAGGGACCCTGGAGACAACTGGTTGGAATCCAGAGGAGAGCCAGTCCCCAGACAAATTAGCCCATGTAGTGCTGGAAGGTGCTACATGAGCTACTGGGGGAAAGTGGAAAACACCTGCTCAAGTAACTCAAAGTCTAATGGACTCAGAAGCAAACAATCTGATGTGATTCTCACAGAAATACAATAGTGGCACACAGCTATGGTAGGTAACCAACTACTCTTGTATTGGATAACAGATCTGACCAGTAGAAAGGAAACCATATCTGGAACTGGGAGACAAGTCAGAATCATATCCTGATAATGATTCTGTTTTCCATTGTCAAGTTCCCAATAAGCATAGATAATAAGAGTATCGATAAAAATGCCCAAAATACTCATTGGAGAAAAGACAGCTTCTTCAGCAAATGGTGTTGGGAAACCTGGATATATTTCTGCAGAAGGATGAAAATAGATTCTTCTCTCTCGCCATGCATAAGAATTAAGTCCAAATGGATTAAAGACCTTAACATCAGACCTGAAACTCTGAAACTGCTAGAGGACAAAGTAGGGGAAACACTTCAACATATTGGTCTTGGCAAAGATTTTCTGAATACAACCCCAATTGCTCAGGCAATAAAACCACAGATTAATCACTGGGACCTCATGAAATTACAAAGATTTTGCACTGCAAAGGACACAGTGAAAAAAGCAAAGAGGCAACCTACAGAATGGGAAAAAATCTTCGCCAGCTATATATCTAATAGAGGATTAATATCTAGAACATACAAAGAACTCAAAAATTTAAATAATAAGGAATCAAACAAGCCAATCAAAAAATGGTCTATGGAGCTAAATAGAGCATTCTCAAAGGAAGAAATACAAATGGCATATAAGCATCTAAAAAAAAATGTTCTACTTCACTAGTCATCAGGGAAATGCAGATTAAAACTACATTGAGATTCCACCTCACTCCTGTCAGATTGGCCACCATCATGAAAACAAATGATCATAAATATTGGCAGGGATGTGGAAAAAGAGGAACCCTTCTACACTGCTGGTGGGAATGCAATCTGGTCCAGCCATTGTGGAAAACAGTGTGGAGGTTCCTAAAACAGCTAAAGATTGATCTACCATATGACCCAACTATAGCCCTCCTAGGCATATATCTGAAGGAATCATCTCATTTCCTCAGAAGTACGTGCTCAACCATGTTTATTGCTGTTCAATTTATAATAGCTGGGAAGTGGAACGAGCCTGGATGTTCCTCAACTGATGAGTGGATAATGAAGATGTGGCACATTTATACAATGGAGTTCTACTCAGCAGTAAAGAAAAATGAAGTCATGAAATTTGCAGAAAAATGGATGGACCTGGAAAGGTTTATACAAAGTGAGGTAACCCAGGCCCAGAAAGCCAAGCACCACCTGTTTTCCCTCATATGTGGATCCTAGCTACAGATGACTGGGCTTCTGTGAGAGAATGAAAATACTTAGTAGCAGAGGCCAGTAAGTTAAAATGGAAACATAAAGGGAAGAGAAAGGAAGGGAGGAGGGTACTTAATAAGTTGATATTGTATATATGTAAGTACAGTGATTGTGATGGGGAGGTAATATGATGGAGAATTATATTTCAAAGGAGAATGTGTGAGGGGAGAAGGGAATTAACATGGGATTTTTTTTATAATCATGGAAAATGCTAATAAAAATTAAAAAAAAAATTAAATCAGTTGTAAAAAAAAAAAAAAAAAAAGAAGAAATCACTACTTAATTCTTTCCTACCCTACCTTTTTGGAAGACTCCCAATTTCTTTGCAGGGAGGGAAAAGAGAAAGAAAAAAAAATCTATCCTTGGAAAACCCAAGTAACAGCTAGATGAGTTAGAGGGATAGAGAGAATTAGCAATAGAGATCCAAGCTGGACCTGATGGTCCATCTATTCAAGAGGCTGAAGCCATCTGATCAAAATTTCACGCAATGCTTGGGATACACAGCAAGTCTAGGGCCCTCCAGGGCAACTTGGTAAGACCCTATTTTAAAATAAAAAGTAAAAAGAGGGCTGGGTATATTCTGTGATATCACATTAAAAAACAATAAGAGTATCTACACCCTTTTAACTTCTAAATTAATAATGGTTAACCCATTTCACTGGTGTTAACTTCATTCTCTTGGAGAATCTGCTGTTCATTTTCAGGCAGCTGGACCTCAGGAGCTAGACAACCCAATGCACTCCACCCCAGCCCCAGCCGAAACCACAGAGAATTTGAGTGGAATGAGCAAGAGTGGGCCTTTTTTAGTGAATCAAACAGGTGCCTGTACTTGTGTTGAGTCCTCATCCTTCCTAATGGTTATTATTGTGTCTGCTGGCATCCTATATCCTCACTACTACTCTATAATGGAGTGTGCAACTTAAAATCTTAATACACCTGCTTTTAAAAGCTGTTTATTTATAATTTGATGCACCCTGGGGTGACAGTGATTCTATAAAGCCAACGTGATTGGGTTAGGAATCAAATAAGAGAAATGCCCCTTGGATATTTCTATGAGGCTTATTTCTGCAAAGACTATCTGACAGAACAAGACCTTTCTTAGAGTGAGCAGGCCTTCTGTCCCTAGTCTACCTAAGAAAGAAGTTTAAGGATAAAGCAGTGCTTTTTGCGTGGCTGCCCTCCATATTCGTTGGTGAATTCAGCTACCCAGCCTTTAATGTTGTCCAATGGCACAGGAACCCTGAAACTTCAGCTCCATAATGTGGAATGAAGAACAGTCGCTCTCCAGGAATCCTTCAGATCTGCCACACCAAACTGGGATTGCTGAATCATCCTGCCTCACCAGCTGAGCAGCTGCTGGATTCTCAGGCACTCCAGCATGCCGACAGCCATTGTTGGGCTGTCAGCCCATACCATGTAAGCCAATCTAATAAATACCCATTATAATACAATTCTTCCTACCACCTGTGTTCATATACAGAACCTTAACTAATAAAACTTTGAATCCAGAGGATATATTAAATAAGAATTATATTAAAGTTGTAAGCATAAAATCTGTCATTTGGGGGCTGGAGAGATGGCTTAGCGGTTAAATGCTTGCCTGTGAAGCCTAAGGACCCCAGTTCGAGGCTCAGTTCCCCAAGTCCCACGTTAGCCAGATGCACAAGGGGGCGCACGTGTCTGGAGTTCGTTTGCAGAGGCTGGAAGCCCTGGCGTGCCCACTCTCTCTCTCTCCCTCTATCTGTCTTTCTCTCTGTGTCTGTCACTCTCAAATAAATAAATAAATAAATAATTAAAAAAAATCTGTCATTTGGAATTCTATAAGTATGTGTTCTACTTATTTGTATCTTTGGACGGGCTAAAGAGAAAGAAGCAAGGACTGACAATCACACACACACACACACACACACACACACACACGATGCAAAGGGAGCCACCTGCAGCATCTCCAACAGAGCTCTAAGCCATTATGTGCAGCTGCTATGAACACAATGAAATGCAGACTACCCCTGCCCCACCCCACCCAACTCTGCCCTGGACTAACTCAGATAAAGAAAGCAAGAGTAACTCAGGCCCCATATTGTCAGAGACCCTCAAGTCCACTTAGGTTTCATAGACTTGGTTACATGGCTTGGAATTTCTTCCTACTCAGAAATTTATATAATTCTATACATGCAGCTACACTAGCAGCCTTTATCCCACCCTCTACAAAGAAATACATCTCAATGTCTCTTTATCCAACCTGCATCTAATACATTCCCTTTAATTATTATTACAAACATATGGTAACTTCAGAGAAGTAGGGAAATGGCTTTGCCTCTCTGTCAAACCAGATAAAAATCTCATTTCTTATAAAAGTATCTCAAAAGAACACTATGAGATTAAATCCTGTGAGAAAAAAAAAAAAGATGAACTGTATCATTCACACCAATATTTTCAAATTTTATTAAAAGTCTAGGTGTAGGGAACTAAGCCTCTACTATAAATACATCTCACAATTACAATTAATTTCACAGGGATATAAAGATCGCTCCACTGGGATCTCATATCCTGCAACGAGGACACAGAATTAATGGATGCATCTCTCCTCAGCAGTTTGCTGCTGGTGAGAATAATAGTCAATGCTACATTGGCTTCCCATTAGAGTGAGTCCTCCAGAGAGACTGGGAAGGCAAAGAGCATTCCACTGAGCTGCTATTTGATAAGGGTCATTGGTGAGTCTATGGAGTTTCTTCTCTGTGATTTCAGAGGGAGAATTTATAAAATGTTATAGCTGCATATATGCTGTCTAGAGAGCCTGAGCTGGAGGTTTCATTTATGGATGTATTAGAAGCTCACACTACTGTGTGGCAGCTGATATAATATATTTTAAAATTCAAGGAAGAAAAAGGCCAAGATGCAAACCCAGCTCTACCCAGGGGAGCACTACCTATTGTGTGGGTTCATTACCTGTGTGAATAACAGGAAGCTGTTCGGCCTCTGTGCTAAAATTGATAAGACGGCCCATTTATTGTGAAAGTTCATATGCAGAAGATACAGTGCAACTACTTCTAACAGGAAAAGAGCCACCTTTGAAAGGCTAAGCTCTGAAGTATATACTGTCTTAATATTTCAGACAGCATTTTATGTACATGGTTGAACATTTTCACACATACTTATACCACCATTTAAATTCACGACTTCACACTATCTGATATTATAATAAACATAAATCTGGTCTAGAGTATTAAAAGCATTTGTAAAAGAATAGCAGCGACCAAGTGAATGATCATATGTATGTACATATGTATTTGGATCAATTTATTGCTGAGATGAAGCTGGCATCTTTTCAATGCTGATTTAATGCTGGATGTGACAAAATCAAATGCGTTTCTGCTACTGGTATGTTTGATGTGGACTGTTTGAAGAAACTTAAACAAACTACCTGGTGTTTATTCATAGTATTATTGCTACTATGCAGTAAATTCAGGTAACTTTTCCTACCTTATTTGGGAAATGTACAAATTACTGGTCTTGTAATCTTCCTTGGTGCTAGGAAGTTTTACAGCCTTCATGATTTGTCTGTCATATAGCCATATGAAACAAACATTGAACATAAGCAAATATTTTAGTGATTTTTCAAGTGGTATCACCTAATATATTATTAATTTTATTACTAATTATTCAGAATGTATTCTTGGAATTCCTATTTTGAGAATTTTTATAAGATACAAGATATGCACTTGTAAACTGTCATGGGTATAATCAGATTGAAATTGACAATGAACTTGAACCCTGTGAGACAACCTTTGCTAAAATCAAATTTAATTGGCTAAAGAAGGTGTCACAACAAAGTGGGCTCATTAAGCTGCTGTTCAGGAGCACGTAGAACATTCATAAATGTCTTTAGATTTGATAACTAAATTCAAGTACTTTATAAACCAGAGCATGTAAGAAAAAAATCTTGCATTTTTGGTGTTTGGGGAGTATATACTCTCTGAATACTCAAAAAACCCAGTCCTTGTTAATTTTAATATAAAACCCAGGATATAAAAATGAATCTACTTTGGTTATTTTCTAAATATTATTTTAATCACTGTCTTTAATTCACTAATGATACTATACAAAAATGAGTTCATGTTGAGAAGTAAAGATCATTGAGAAAAGCATCATAATGGTATGGAATTAATTACTATAAACAAAAATGCTTGTTTTAACAGTAAGTGAATTTCATGAATACCTTCTGAACTAAGCACATATAAGTGTCCTTTTTACCAAATGGAGAGTTATGATAACTATCCCTACAGGAATATTTGAAATTTCATCTGAGTAGATAGGATTGAAAGAAGGAGGAAGAGACCATTGAAGACATGAAAAAAGACATGAAAAATAAAATATTGTTCATATATTATTAAAATTATGACTTTGGAATTCTAATTATATATAAATTTTGTGTGTATGAGAAAATTGAAGGCATGAGTTTGAGGGGAGAATTCTGAGAATGAGTAGTGGTTTGATTGTAAATGTCCATATCTTGTAATGATAAGGAAGACTAGACAAATTTAAGTATTAATGATTGGCACTGAGCTTGACCCTATATGTTTTAGATGCTAATCATAACTCTACCTATAAAAGGTCATGAATTTATTCAAAACATCAATGTAAATCTTAATTCATTGGACTACATTAAATTCTAATATAAATGTCAAAAGCATTTAACAACTGATATTTTAAGTTTGGTTGTATAAATATATGCTGCTAATACCAGTAAGAAAACATATATTAAATAGTGAAAACTTGAGAAACACAATGGGATTAGAAAATACACATTATTTTGAGTTTGAGAATTGAAAACCTTAACTCTATCCTTACAACAAACTATAGAATTCAGGTTACATTTAAAATGCTCAATAAATATGTATCCATGTCTAAACATAAGGGAAATGTTTTGATGTTAGTATAATAGTTTTTCATTCATAAAAAATAAATGTATACTCTGTTTTAAATGTTTTAAAATTCTTATTGTTGTGGTAAAGATACCAGTTATGTTCTTAATGAACTCTGCTAAAAAAAAAAAAAAAAAAGTCATAGCTCTCTTCTCACTGATCCCAAACATTTTGGATAGAGCATTAGCTTCTCTAGCCATTGGGATATTATCTAGTTTACTGAAGCAGTACTTATTAAACAGTCAGTAAAATACTGCCTACTTAGAAGTTAACTACCATTGGAAAGCGGATCAGTTGTTACAGGTCACCAAGACAGCATTAAAGAAGTTACTGCTTCAGTGCACTGGAGAGGGTTTGAGGAGAAGAGGATAGAAGATCAGCCTCTAAAGGCCCTTGAGATATAAGAGGAATGTCAGCACAGAGAGTGAATCCACATCACCTAGGACGTTCACACATAATATGTGCATGCAACAGACAGACCAGGCATTGCAATTTTGACAATTATGGTGAGAGTAGCAGTTACTGAGAAGTCTATTTGACAGGATTTAAAAAATATTCTAAAATAAAGCACATCGGTTTGGCATTATTATGAACCTAATGATATAAAAGAGTATATCAAAGCACTGAGAGCAAGTAGCTCAGAGTCCATGCTCCTCATTCCTTGCTATCTTACACACACACACACACACACACACACACACACACACACACACACGGTCTATACCAGTTATCTACTAGATAAGGCACAGCATGGAGTACAAAAACATACTTGAAATCATATCTACAGGAATCAATAACTTCTGTACCTATGAAAATGTATCAGGAAAGTAGAAATATTGATGAACAAGAGATAGTTTGTAAATGATAGTCAAGAGGAAGGTTGAAATCTGTTAAATGAACACAGTTCTCCATAGTTTTAACTAACATAGGAAGGTGACCAACCACTTACATTTCTGGAATAGAAATTGAGCCCAGTCTTTCTTCTTCTCAATTTTCTTTGTAGCAATATATGCTTTTAAAAGTAGATCACTTAAAGTTATTTTACTTATTTACTTACTTAAGATAGAAAAAAAGGGAGAGAGAGAGAATGGGCTCTCCAGAGCCTCCAGCCACTACAAATGAACTCCAGATGCATACTTCACCTTGTGTATCTGGCCTACATGTGTCCTGGGGAATCAAACCAGGGTCCTTTGGCTTTGCAAGCAAGTGCCTTAATAGCTAACCCATCTTTTCCAGCTCCAAAGTAGATAATTTTTATTTATTACTAGCAATATTCAACTTGAATGTAATTTGAAACAATGATAATATAATTCTAATATAATTGTTCTTTAGCATAAATCAATAAATGAGAACTTGGGGATAATATATATTACATACAGTAATGTACAGAAAATTATTGAAACTGAAAAGTAACTTTAGCTATTCCTGAATTTTAGATAATAATATATTGCAGAATCTTTATATATTTTTTGTACTGGTTTATTCCAATAATTATGCTGTAAAATGGATTAAAATAGACTTCACATAAAGCTAACATATAAATTTGGGGATATCCTGCTACTCCTTTGATGCTAGGCTATAAAAAATATAACCCAATAAAAATAAGTGATGCTTGTTAATTGTGATTTGCTCTTTATCATAAATCAATAGAAGATATATCAGTCCAGGGCACTAACCTGGATCAGTCCATCAAAATATTGGATGTTAGATTTATGGTATTTTCAATTAAAGTGCTGTACATTTTGCTAAGAAACTTTGAAAACGATGAGGTAATCAGGCTCAGTAGTGACATTGTTAACGTAGCCCTGAGGAGATTCCTACTGGTGAAGTGGCAACAGTGGACAGAATCGTCTGTACCTCAATGCCAGGGATAGCATTTTTCTATGAAGGTGATGCCTTTCCAGGATAAAGTTAAAAATTCCTGATACTTGCTTTCATGTTTTTATTTATTGCTATTTGTAACATTAACTAGGGGGTAGGGATTCAGAGCTAAACTTTCTATAGACTTTCTTTTCTCTCTATTTTCCTATGTAATGATTCTTCCTAAAATATTTTGCACTTGAGCTCCTTCAAAATATGTTAATTTGCTCTAGATGTTGCACAGGCATAAGAGCCCGAGAGGGCCCATGACTCTCTAAGGTTCAGGTTTTTAGCACTCACAGAGCTGAGTTTGGTCATGAATCCCTGTAACACCAACTGACAGGATTCAGGAAGGATCTCCTGGACTTCTGAAAATGACAAACCTTGCGGTGGTGGGGGGTGGAAAGAGAGAAAGCTGGAAGGAGTAAAAGAGAACATTTTAAGAAAATATATTGATAAACAGTAGAAGACACCCTGTGTTCACTTCTGACCGACACATGCACATAAAATGGGCACATCTACAACACACACACACACACACACACACACACAACACTACACATAAAACTATGCATGCAGGAAACATGTAGATTTTATTTTATTTTTTTGTTTGTTTCAGATCATCTGAAACAAACTCCATATGTAAAACTAAACCTTAAGGACATTGTGGAAATACAAGTTTTAATGTTACTGCATATCTGTTCAAGGAAGTCAATTTAAAGATAGAAATTAGAGTAAGTAACATGAAGGCTGAATATGGTATGTGTAAAGATTTGTATTCATTCTCCTTAAGAGAAAAAAAAATGTATCTGAAAGTGCCATAAACTATATACCATGCTAATGGAAAATTTAACAATATAATTTCACAGTCTCACAATTACTTTTTATGTGGCAGTATGGAAACGGTTTTGAAAGCAATGTTTGCTTTCCCTCAGCTGTTTGTTTTTTAAGTTTTAACTAGCAGAGCATTCGTGAGGTACAGGCCTGATAAAGGAAGTGTGTCACCAGAGCCAGGCCTTGAGGGTGAATCCAGCCCTGTGTGTTCAGAAGCAGCCCTGGCTTGTTGGTGTCTGCTGTGTTCTCTCTCTGCTATGGATACAGCTTCTCCAACCATTATGTGTTTTTCACTATTTCCTTGGCTTCTATTTTAACTTGATCAACATTCCAATATGGATCATAAGTTGACCCTACAAAGAATAAACACCACAAACTATCTAAAGTTTAAATCAGGAAAGTAACCCATCTCAATAGACTTCCTGATGACATGAATAAGAACTGAATTATCTATCAGTATAAGAATTTACACAGTACATGGTTTATATACTGACTTCACTGAGAAGATGACTGATTCAAATGAGATTTTATCCTTATCAAAATAAAGAGTTAGTGTTGTGGTAGTCCCTGGCTTTTAAGAGCTCACTGGTTTAAGGAATATTCTCAGCAAGAGTCCAAACCTAATTTTATTAGAATGCAAATACATTTATCCTATTGAAAAATATTCTGGCAAAATTCAAAACCTAAGTCATTATAAAGTGACATTGGATGTAATAAATTTCTTATTATGAAATGTTTCTAAGTAGTGATTTTAGCTTTATTTAATTTGATATTATAGTATTAATTAATGTAGCTGTTATAAAATAGCAGTTTTATCCCTGGGCATTTTGCCACTCCAAGGGCTGTTTTCTAAAATAAATCTAACCCAGAATAATTATAGCTACAGTGTGTTAGTCATGGATATTTATTAAGAATTAGATTTGGGAGATGATATTTCAAGAGTTGTTTGTGCCACAATATTAATGTTACCCACTCACAGCCCCTCACGGAATTATAAATACACAAACGAGCAACCATTCTGTATGGACTCTGAGAAGTAGCCTTGATCATAACTCTTTCAGAAACGTTTTAGCCCCCAAATTTCCACCTACTGACACTGTTGCTGGTTTCTGACTCTAGCTAGCTCTACCCAAGAAGAGCGTGCCAGAGTACAGGGCCTGCCATTCTCACTGACAGCCTGTGCTTTTAAAATTTATCCTGTCTGGTTTAAATATAATTGATAATATAATACTCTGTTTCTTTCATGTATTTGTGTCTATTTTACCTCCTCTATTATTTCCCTCTTTATCATTTATCTTTTCCATTTCTCATGTGAGTCTTCTTCTTCATCTTTTTGTATTTAAAAAGAAAATCCCTTTGAGAAGATAACCTGGTCATTTTGATTTATTAATACATATAAAAATTTTTAAAGAAATGGGATTTATTAATTTTTAAAAATTTTTTTTGGTTTATTTTTATTTATTTATTTGAGAGTGACAGACAGAGAAAGAGGGAGAGAGAGAGAGAGAGAGGAGAGAGAGAGAGAGAGAAAGAGAGAGAGAGAGAGAGAGAAAGAGAGAGAGAGAGAGAGAGAGAGAGAATGTGTGCGCCAGGGCTTCCAGCCACTGCAGATGAATTCCAGATGCGTGCACCCCCTTGTGCATCTGGCTAATGTGGGTCCTGGGGAATCGAGCCTTGAACAGGGGTCCTTAGGCTTCACAGGCAAGCGCTTAATCACTAAGCCATCTCTCCAGCCCGGAATTATTAATTTTTAATGAGATTAAAACAATGGCTATGACTGCAGAAGTTGTCTTAGACTTTGTTATGGGCTTTCCCAAATGCATAGTTGCAAGGTAATTTGGACCATTGCCCAACATGTAGAACCTCTTAGATCCTCTATCTTCCCCCTTCGTTCAGCAATTAGACTGTGCCCTATGGTCCAGTGTAGGGCATGCCCAGTGGGCGATATAACAAGCACCCGTGAAGAAAAAGGTGCTGTCAGTAGGGAAAAGTGAATTTAGGGAGACTAGCATGCTTGGAACACAGGAGCTTGTGGATCATCTTTTATGGTGAAGCCACCCTGAAGCCTGATTCCTTACAGGACCTAGTATTGAGCTTATGGGACTTTAGCACTCAGAATAATATTCTGGAAAGTTACTGTACCAGTGAAGGAGTCAAGACCTTGTTCAAGTTTATGTGGACCTGGTTGTTATAGAGAGTTTGAAATTTGGAAATGGAAAAAGGATAGACAAAATCATATGTGAAAGCCAACCTCCAGAACTCTCCTGATATCAAAATCAGCTTGTCCAAAAAAGTGAATTTTGTCCAGGAGAACCAGTGTGACCTGACTTTTAAAGAGCAAGAAAAAACTGGTATGGTAGTTTGAATGGTACAGCTTTTTTAAAAAAAAATCCATTTTATTTATTTGAGACAGAGAGAGGGAGAGAGAGAGATAGAGAAAGAAGGAGAGAGAGAATGAGTGTGCCAGGGCCTCCAGCTACTGAAAACAAACTCCAGATGCATGTGCCACCATGTGCATCTGGCTTATGTGGAAACTGGGAATTGAACCTGGGTCCTTAGTCTTCACAGGCATATGCCTTAACTGCTAAGCCATCTCTCCAGCCCTAGTTTTTTAAAAAATATTTTATTATTTGTTTATTGATTCATTTGAGAGAGAGAGAGAAAAAAAAAGGGCATTCCAGGGCATCTAGCCACTGCAAACGAACTCCAGACACATATGGCACCTCATGCATCTGGCTTTACATGGTTAGTAGGGATTTGAACCTGAGTCCTTTGGCTCTGCAGGAAAATGCCATAAACACCAAACCATGCCTCTAGACCAAATGTGATAGTTTAAATGCATGGCCCTATAGACTTAGCAATTTTTGACGAAACTTTCTACTTGAGCCCCTAGCAAAAAGATTTATGCTAAAGGGGAGCATTACTGGGGTTTTACCCTGGGGTGCAGCCCTAAGGCATGTTTGGAGGTGGCTCTTCAGTTCAGCCCTACTTGATGAGTTCAGATTAGTTTGAACTCTGCTGGTTCATGTTTGGTGGTGGTGCAGGCTGTTGGTGGTTTCTCTCTGCTTGGATCTATTAAAGGGATCCAACTTATTCCACCATTGATAATGCTTTGGAAGCCTTAAATAAACTCCTTTACTCCCATGGCTGTGTCAGGTTGGATGTTTGTCCCAGAAATGGTGGAGAAGACTACAACTGGAGACATCTTTCTCACTACTAGAGTGGCTTGTTTGTGAATGTCCAGGATGAAATGACATAGACAGGCAGGTCGAGCATTGCAGATCAGCTGATCTCTAAAATTCAGCTGCTGTGTGTGCTGAAACTAAAAAAGAAAAAAAAAAATTCCAAATCATCAAGGCTGGTGAAGCTCTGACATTTGAGATTATTGCTTTGTTGGTGACTTTGACTACCAGTGTAAAGACACAGTGGTGTCCATGAATGTGAGAAAAATCAGAAATATCATTACTTAGATTAAGTTGAGCTATAGTAGAGTAGCCACTTTTTCCAGAGTATTCTAAGCTCACTGCTTTCATCCATATCTTAATGTCAAATGCATGTGTGATTGTTGTTGTATGAGATCTGTTTATCCCTGCTGTAGCTACTCTCATCAGCATTCACAACTTCAGGAAACTCTTTGGGAACCTGGAAAGCATGGCTCTAATCATAGTTTATTCATGCTTGGGATGTTGCCAAATATTCTGTAAGAAATACCAAGTGTGGTCGTTTATACAGGTGTCTCCCAGAAACTTAGGTATTCTGAATAGTAGGTTCCCAGCTGATGGAGATCTGGGAATTAACACCTCCTGGAGGCATTGTATCATTGGGAGCAGGCTTATGGGTGTTATAGCCAGTTTCCATATGCCAGTGTTTGGCACATTCTCCTGTTGTTATTGTCCACCTTCAGTTGGCCAGGGGGAGATATACACCCTCTGCTCATGCCATCAATTTCCCTGCCATCATGGACTTTCCCCTTGAGCCTGTAAGCCAAAATAAATATTTTACCCACAAGTTGCTCTTGGTTGGGTGATTTCTACCAGCAATGTGAACCTGACAGCAACACCAAGTTACCTCTCTCTTATACCCTTTGTTTTTGATATTCATCATATCAAGTGCCTAAAAGGGAGCCTTGAAATGCAGGCTATCTACTTTCTCCTTCTTCCCTATTCTGAGCATTGGATCCTGTGTACTCAGATATCCAGTAGGGTTTCAAGATGGCCTCTCTAAAGTTGGTTTTATATAACTTTAAAGTTGAAGGTCTCAGTGTGCTCTGTGTATCAGGGTATAGCCTTTAGCATGTACCTCCCTTTATAATCAGATTGTAAAGTTTGAATGCTAGTATATTGTCAAGAAGGTATTAGGATGCATTGTAAATGTTTCTTGATGCCAATCTTCAATAAATCTTTACTGTTAGGGATATATGATATGGTCTTATTTGAAGTAATTTGAAGATGCTTTTAAGGAATTCTTACTGTCCTGAGTAACTACAAATACTGCTGAATTGGCAAATATCATTTTGTGATATTTCCACTATTCCCCGCAATGTTTGATAGCAGTTGCTGCAGAAACAATTAAGATTATGGACTAAGCCACCTGAATTAATATTCTTGCCTTCAGCCCTGTCCTTGAAGTTGAGAAATACACATAATTTCATTGTGCATCTTCCCTTATTTGTGAATGTAAGTAGAATAAAAATACTTCCACATAGTACTGCTAGAAAGATTTAACCAGCATGAAATGCTTCCAGAGTAGTGGTTATGTGTTAGCTATGATCACTAACTAGTGAAGCATTCCTTGAGTTATTGTATGTGACATCTGGATAAATATTTGAGTATATTTAAATGGTCTGTATTCTTCTGTTCATGACACAAATGTATCTTACTCTATTTAGATACTTTTAAATATTTTATGGAGGAGAAAACTGATAAGATTCCTCTAAGTGAAGGAAGTCATCACATTACATATTTTGTCCTGTTTCTTAATTATTACACTCCACTACTTTTTCTGGGTGTGGCATCTCAGGACTAAAATTAAAGCACTTATAAGACTGATTTAGGAGGATTACAGTGAGTTTAAGACCAACCTGTGCTACAAAGTTCCAGATTTTCCTAGGTTAGAGTGAGATATCCTGCCTTAATAAATACTAGCTTCAAGATTGAAGAGATTACTCGGTTGTTAATGGTGCTTCTTTGCAAATCTTGAGGGCCTGGGTTCAATTCCCAGTATCTATAAAAAGCCAGTTGTACAACCTGGCACTTTCTTCTGGAATTTGCAATGGCAAGATGCACTGGCCTGCCCAGTCTCTCTCTCTCCCTCTTCCTCTCTCTCTTCAAATAAATATAAATAGTTTAGAGCTGAAGTGGTTGCTCAGCTGTTAATGGCACTGGCTTTCTGGAGTAGATTCTCTAGGACCCACATAAAGCCTGTTATACAAAGTGGTATATGTATCTGGAGTTCTGTTTACATTGGAAAGAGGGAGTGACACACCCATATTCACTTTATGTCTGCCTCTATCTCTCTGTCTCTCAAACAAACAAATATTTTAAAAGTTAGCTTTCTAACTATTAATTATATCTTCATATAATTCTAAGTTTTTGTGTTGAAGAAGCCAAAGCCCAGAACCAGAGACTTCTCTCAGGAAATAGCATTTCATTCATATTGGAAAATATCATTTTGCTATTTGTGTGTTTATCTGGAGTATGATAATGTTGAATAGATTCTTAGATTATTATATTTGCAGGGAATGGTACTGAGGTTCCTAATTATATTGGCAGTTTTGTATGCTAAAAAATTCAGAGTTCAAGTGCCCGCCCCAAGTTCTAGTGACATAACTTAATGATTCTTAAATGAAGTCCATTTTAGAGCCGTGTCACCTCTGAAGAACTTGATATCTCTTATTTACAAAAAAAAAAGAGAGACAATATCTTTTATACAGGACACAAAACATTCTGGTACTAGTTTACAGAAGCAACTGGTAAAATGTCAGTAGTATTAACATGTCATTTTTACTCTTCTTTTCTTTACATTTTTTGGAATCTATCTATCTATCTATCTATCTATCTATCTATCTATCTATCTATCTATCATTTATCTATATTGCTTTTTTCAGATAGGGTCTCACTCTAGCAGTCTAGTCCAGGTTGACCTGGGGCTGACTCTATAGCTTCTCATTGACTTACAACTCCTGGCAATCTTCCTACATCATACTCCCAAGTGAGTGCTGGGATTAAATGACTGTGCCACTATGTCTTGCATTAATTAATATTTTTCAACTCAAAAAGTGATAGGAGTGATATGTCATTATATTTCTTAAGACTTTACACAGTTATTTATTAAACACCAATAAAACTGTAATTACAATTGAAGTTTTGTAGTTACTTCAGTTTATGTCACCAAATTCAAATTGTCTTGTACACCCATCACTAATTAAAAAGGAGAATTCACATTTTAGACCACGTACTAGGAGAAGTTTAGTCAGCATGCTGCATTGGGCAGATGGCTAGACAGCAAAAAGAGTACTTCCTGCAGTTCACAGTGCTTTTCACATATGGCCACAAACATAAATAAACTGTTACATCAACAAAACTATTGTCTAGTTGCATAGCTACTAGGTTATATTAATATTCCTTCAGTTTTAATTGTAGAGCTTGATATAGTTTTAACACACTCACACAGGAAGAAGGAAAATATATAATTTTGAAGCTTATTCATCTTTCTAATATTTCCTCCACAAACTTTTAAGCGTCAAATAATTGTATGTAAATGAATTTTACAAATTTTATATTATATCCCTTGCTTTGTTGATGCCCTGTGTTCAAAGCTGAGGGAATATTTATCTCTTTTAAAGCATACCTAACATATACAGATAGTATCCTAAATCAGATAATCATTTTCAGGTATAAATCTACTCCTATGGAGTTTCAAAATATCATGAGAAATTTTTACATTATACTTTCATTTTATATAATAATTTGTTTGGATTGTAACATAAGTAAATTTGTCGGGGAAAAAAGAAAATTTGAGAATGTTCTTAACAACAGAAAGTTTAGGAAATTCCTCTCTGATTTATAATGTAAGCAAATATTTATCATTAAAATTTGTTAGTGTATTTTCTGGTATAATGGTTACTTAAAGAAAGACAAATAAAATAGGTTTATTTATTCAAAATTAAGGAAATAAGCAGCTCTGACAGGTATCAACTTTCATAAGTCACAGAGAGCAATCTTGATGCCTCCTTGCCCAGAAGCTTGCTAGTGTTCTTTTCTGTTAGCACTAAATACATTTGATCTATTCTATAAATTTAGGGAGGAGCATAGGACCACATAAGCCTTTCGTATGATACATTTCACTAATTCAGAAAAATCTTTTAATATATATGATGGATAAGGTAATTTAAATACATTAAGTACAACTTCCAGAACAAAGAGAAAGATTCTTTGCTAGAAAACTTTCTGGTAAAACCATAAATCAACTGCCATGCTTTATGAGATGGCAAAAAATTATCTTTCTTTTTTAATATATTTATTTATTGATTGATTGATTGATTTGACAGAGAAAGAGAGAGAAACAGAGAGAGAA
This sequence comes from Jaculus jaculus, assembly GCF_020740685.1. Taxonomy (NCBI): domain Eukaryota; kingdom Metazoa; phylum Chordata; class Mammalia; order Rodentia; family Dipodidae; genus Jaculus; species Jaculus jaculus. Next base: position 150,736,743 of record NC_059105.1, on the reverse strand, counting down.
TGGGCACACCAGGGCTTCCAGCCACTGCAAACTAACTCTAGATGTACGCACCCCCTTGTGCATCTGGCTAATGTGGGTCCTGGGGAGTCGAACCTGGTTCTTTGGCTTAGCAGGCCTGGTGAGGGCTCAACCATTTGGTCTGTATTTTAGGATGTAGAATTTTATGGTACCATTGTCATTTGGGTATAGATTTGTGTCTTCCAAACCCTCGGTTGCCCTCCCCACCTGAGATATAAACTCTTAATATTTAAATAATCTAAAAAACATAGTAAAAAGAACATTTGTATAACATATTCATTTTACCATATTCTGTTGATAAAAATCAAGCAGAACTTGATTTAATTTAGGTATGTCATAAAAATCAAGTAAATCTTCCATTTCTTTCAGATTTTCATACTTAGTGGAGCATATGTTTTTATAGTATGTCACTATGATTTTTAGAATTTCTCTGGTATCTGTTGTGATATTGCCTTTTTCATCTTTAATTTTATTAATTTGTGTCTCTTCTCTCTTTCTTTTGGTCAGATTTCCTAAGGGTTTATCAATCTTGCTTATCCTTTCAAAGAACCAACCCTTTGTTTCATTGATTCTTTGAATTGTTTTTTTTTTTTTTTTTTTGGTTTCTATATCATTAATTTCTGCCCCAATCTATGCTATTTCTTCCCATCTACTGATTTTCAGTTTGTCTTGTTCTTCATTTTCCAAGGCTTTCAGGTGAAGCACTAGGTTGTTTGCTTGAGACCTTTCTAATTTCTTAATATAGGCACTTAAAGCTATAAATTTCCCTCTTAGGACTGCCTTCATTGTGTCCCAAGGTTTTTGTTCTGTTATATTGTCATTATCGTTTGACTCTATGAATTTCTTTATTTGTTTCTTGATTTCTTCATTGGCTCATTCACCATTTAGTAGTGTATTGTTTAGTTTCCATGATTTTGTGTATGCTCTATAGCTTTTCTTGTTATTAATTTGTAGTTTTATTCCATTGTGTTCAGATAGAATGTGAGGAATTATTTCAATTTTCCTGTATTTGTTAAGATTTGCTTTGTGTCCTAATATACGGTCTATTTTAGAGAATGTTGCATGTGCTGCTGAAAGAATGTATATTCTGGAGCATTTGGATGAAATGTCCTGTATATCTGTTAGGTCCATTTCTTCTATGACCTCATTTAATCCAGATGTATATTTTTTGCTGTGATGACCTGTCAACTGATGTGAGTGGAGTGTTGAAGTCACCCATTACAACTGTGTTTGGTGTTATCTGTGACCTTAATTCTAATAGCATTAGTCTGATGAAGTTGGAAGCCCCCGTTAGGTGCATATATGTTTAGGATTATAATGTCCTCCTCCTGGAGTGTGCCTTCCTTATTTTTCTTAAGTAATGTTGGACTGAAGTCTACCTTGTCAGATATTAGTACAGCAACTCCTGCTTGTTTTCTAGGCCCATGTGCTTGAAACACTGTTTTCCAACCTTTCACTCTAAGACAGTGCCCATCCTTTGTAGAAAGTTGGGTTTCTTGCAGGCAACAAATTGAAGGATCCTGCTTTTTAACCCACCCTACCAACCTACGTATTTTTGTTGGGACATTGAGGCCATTGATATTAGGAGATATTATTGAAAGGTGTGTTTTTATTTTTGCCATTTTTTTTTTGTAGTTCTTCTGGTTTTACCTTTGCTCTCTTGCAGTATTTGAGTATTGTTTGTTTTTATTTCCAGGTTCCTTATATGTGTGCTTTTCTTTTCCTTCATCATGAAGGATTCTTTCATGTATTTTCTCGAGAGCTGGTTATTTTCAGGTTTTGTCTGTTTGGCGTTCTAAAGAATTCCTATATTTGCATTGGCATTTCTTTGCCAATTTGTGGGAAGTTTTCTTCTATGATTTTGTTGAAAATGCCTACTATGCCTTTGGAGTAAAATTCTTCTCCTTCTATACCCTGAATTCTTATGTTTGATCTTTTCATAGTGTCCCAAACATCTTGAAACTCCCATTCATACTTTCTTATTAGTTTGTCTTTCTATTTATTGGACTGTATTAGATCTGCCGCCTAGTCTGCTAGTTTAGATATTCTGTCTTCTCCTTCATCCATTCTACTGGTGAGATTTTCTACAGATTTTTTTTTTCATTAATGTGTTTTTCATTACTGGTAATTCTGACTGATTTTTCTTTATTATTTATATTTCCTTATTCATTTCACGTATGTACCTCTTTATTTCATTAAATTGGTTTCCTGTGTCTTCTTTGATTCCTTTGATTTCCTCTTTCATTCCTTTGATTTCCTCTTTGACTTCTTTGAACATATTTATAAACATTCTTCAGAAATCTTTCTCAGGCATTTCCTCTAACTCATTCTCAACAGATGTCATTTCTGATGCATTAATTCTTTTGGGTTCATATTGTCTGATTTTTGGTGTTTCTTATGTTATAATATATATAGTTTTTGCATCTTCTATTAATTTAATGTTTGCATTTTCTAATTAGCTGCAGTATTAAAAGATGTATCCATCAATCTAATGTTATAGCTCTTCAGGGTAGGAGCTTAAGATGCTAGGTGTGGCTCTCAAGACTCTCAGAGTATCTACAAAATTGAACCTAGGTGTAGGGTTTGCATGATATGACAGTATTCAAGTAGGATTACACTTAAATAGACCTATACAAAGTAAGGAGATCCAAGCAATTATCAACAATCTCCCAACTAAAAAAAGTCCAGGTCCAGATAGATTTGCTGGGGAATTTTACCAGACCTTCAGAGAAGAAATAACAACATTGTTTCTTAAGCTTTTCCATAAAATAGAGAAAGAAGGAATCCTGCCAAACTCCAACTAAGCCAGCATCACCCTGATACAAAAACCTCACAAAGATAGAACAAAAATAAAATTGCAGACCAATCTCACTCATGAACATAGATGATAAGATTCTCAACAAAACAGAATACAAGAATATATTAAGTAGGCTTTATCACAGAGATATAGGGATTGTTCAACATACGCAAATCAATAAATGTAATACATTATATCAATGGACTGAAGGGCAGAAATCACATGATCATCTCATTAGATGCAGAGAAGGAATTTGACAAAATCCAACCACCCTTCATGATAAAAGTACTATGGAGACTGGGAATAGAAGGAACATATCTCAATATAATAGAGGCTATTTATGATAAGCCTATAGCCACCATATTGCAAAATGGGGAAAAGCTGTAAACTTTTCCACTAAAATCAGGAATAAGACAAGGGTGACCACTGTTGCCAATTTTATTTAATGTATTACTAGAAGTCTTAGCCATAGCAATAAGGCAAGATATGCACATAAAAGGGATACAAGTTGGAAAGGAAGAGATCAAGTTATCATTATTTGAAGATGACATGATTCTATACATAAAGGACGCTAAAGACTCTACAAGCAAACTGTTAGAGCTGATAAACATCTACAGCCATGTAGCAGGATATAAAATAAATACACAGAAATCAGTAGCCTTACAATATGCTAACAACAAACACACAGAGGATGAAATCAGAGAATCACTCCCATTCACAATTGCATCAAAAAATAATATAAAGTACCTTGGAATAACTCTAAACAAGGAAGGGAAGAACCTCTACAATGAATATTTTAAAACACTCAAGCAAGATATTGCAGAAGAAATTGGATATTGAAAAACATCTCTTGTTCCTGGATCAGAAGAATCAATATTGTGAAAATGGCAATCTTACCAAAAGCAATCTAAAATTTAACACAATCCCCATCAAAATTTGAACAGCATTCTTCACAGGAATAGAAAAAACAATCCAAAAATTCATTTGGAATCACAAAAAATCTTAAATATCTAAAACAATATGGAACAACAAAAAATAAGGCTGGTGGTATCACCATAACTGATTTTAACCTATACTATGGAGCCATAGTGACAAAAACAGCATGGTACTGGCACAAAAGCAGACATATAGATCAATGGAACAGAATAGAAGACCCAGATGTAAGACTGGGTAGCTATAGCTACCTGATATTCGATAAAAATGTCAAAAAAAAAAATACTCATTGGAGAAAAGGCAGCTTCTTCAGCAAATGGTGCTGGGAAAACTGGATATGTATCTGTAGAAGGATGAAAATAGATTCTTCTCTCTCTCTCCATGCACAAGAATTAAGTGAGGTAACCTAGACCCAGAAAGCCAAGCATCACATGTTCTCTCTCATATGTGGATCCTAGCTTCAAATGATTGGGCTTCTGTGTGAGTAGGAAGAAAACTCAGTAGCAAAGGACAGTAAGCTAGAAAAAAAATATAAAGGGAAGAGAAAGGAAAGGAGGGGGTTACTTAATAGGATGGTATTGTATCTATGTAAGCAGAAATATAGATCAATTGGGGTTAAGAGGCCCAAAGTGTGGTCAGGGGAAGAAATTTAGTAAAGGGAAGGTGGAAGGAGGGCTAGTCAAAATCTAAGAGGATATAAATAAATGATATGGAAACCTACATTTTTGGACAATGGAATACTCAAGAGCTGTAGTTATTACTAGAAAATTTTCAGTGCCAGGTATGGGATATCTTTCCAGTTAGTTGTTGGCCAGGGAGGTCCCTGATGCCCCCAAAACATTATAGGCCATTGTTGAGTCCCTTGGTTTCCCACCAGGAAGAGATGGGAAAACCCTATTGCTGAAGACTCCACATACTTGGGCTGCAAGGCCACTGAGAAATCCTGCTGGAACTGAGCTGATAACCTCCTCCATGTAGACCAGCTGACAGAAAGCTGGAAGAAGTCATTCTGCATGCAGTTGGATGGGAGAATCAGAAATCACCAGTGAAGATACTCAACAGCAGACACAACAAGCCTTATATTTGGCCAGCCTAGCCAAATGAGCCAATGGGTACGATAGTGGCACATCTGTCGTGGTGGAAACCTACTGCCCTCTAATTGGACTGGAGGCCCACTCCACAGGAGGAATACATAACACAGGGCTAGTCATGAGTACTGGTGGTGTAACATCTGCTGCTGTCTGGCTAAATGTATATACTATGCATATCAAACTGCCCAGTAAGCATTTTTCTTAATGTTCGTACCCTTATATTAATGCTATTCTAACTTTTGGTAGAGAATCTTCTCTTTTCAGTTGGCAGTGACCTTGAGATTACTCAGAAGGCAGCATGGTGCTGGAAATAAGTGACCGGAGTGCTCAGTAGCACATCTCTATCACACCTTCCAAGGCTCAGGGTCTAATGTGGTGGTGGAAAGAATGTGAGAGCCAAAGGAAGGATAGGACTCCTTACAACATGCTCCCCAAAGACACAAAATGCCCTGGATATCCATGACCCCACAGTACCTGACACTACCTACAAAAGACCATCATAAGAAGAGGAAAAGATCATGATATCAAAATAAAAGAGGGATTTATTAAAGGGGGAGGGGATCTGATGGAGAATGTAGTTTCAAAGGGGAAAGTGGGGGGAGGGAGGGCTTTAAAATGTGATATTTTTTATAATCTTGGAAATTTTTAAAAAAGTAAAAATTTAAAAAATTAAAAAATCAAGTAAAACTGAATATAGAATTTTCTGAACAAAATGTAATAACATGAATATATTCAAAACTTTTATCAATAATATGATTGATAAACTCATTAAATGAAATTTTCTGTTTCAGCTAATCATTTCTTGCATTTATCACTATAGTCCTCATTCTGTTCACAAATATCATAATTAAGATCCTCTTGAATATTACCTACAAACTTCTCTTATACTTTTTTTTAAATTTTAATTTAATTTTATTTTTTATTTGAGAGCGACAGACACAGAGAGAAAGACAGATAGAGGGAGAGAGAGAGAATGGGCACGCCAGGGCTTCCAGCATCTGCAAACGAACTTCAGACGCGTGCGCCCCCTTGTGCATCTGGCTAATGTGGGACCTGGGGAACCAAGCCTCGAACCGGGGTCCTTAGGCTTCACAGGCAAGTGCTTAACCGCTATCTCTCCAGCCCTCTTATACTTTTAAGCTGTATATATTTGTAGGCCACTACAAGAGCCTGTGAAAATATGCTCCTTAACACCATTTAGAATTACTGTATAAAAACACAAGGCATTTTAACACGCATATATAAAAGCTGGAAATTACCTAAATATTTCTTTGAATGGAGTGTTACTTTTCCTTATGCATTGATCTCACTAAAATAAAATTAAAGTACAATTCTAATTAGCATAACATTACCCAGAATGCCAGAAACACTGCAAATTTCTAAAGAGTTAAAGTGCTTCTATCTCTAGAGAGTTCTGTTATAAATTAGCATGATATAAATGAATTAGTCATACTGTGTAACATTCGGTAATTTGGGTGACAGTTTAAAATTCTTGGAATATTATTTAAAACTGTTTCTTTAAAATAAATTCAGTAGCACACTTATAAAACAAAAAATATATATACCTATGATTCCATGAGTCATTTTACTTCTCTACCATTACATAAATGATTACTTTAGTAAAGGCATATAAGTTCTATATACTTCCATTTTTTTCCAGAAAAGTACTAATCCTATATTAAAAATAACTTAACCATGTAAAGCTGTGATTTAAATGTTTGTAATTTGCACATACCATTACAAAATAAAAATAAAGACATTTTAGCTGTGTTTAATGCCCTAATCTGTATCTTAAAAGTGGTACAAAACAAACAAAATTCTTTTAGTATATACATTCTAAGATGAAGAATATAATTCTTATTTTTCTAGCTACTTGATTCCTTAACATTACCTTTTAGAATACCCAATCACATCGATTCATATAAACATTTTAGGCTTAGCTATGAGAATTCTCTATATGTGCATCACTTTTATGCAAAGTAGTAATGGCAATACCAGCATACTCCTTTACCTAGAATGAGGAGTAAATTGAGCTCATAGTTGTGAAATAAGCAGGTAGTTATTTTATAGGTAATATTTAAGAAATGGTCACATTTTTCCAGACTTAAGTCTTCCTTTTTTTTTTTTTAAGTATTTATTTATTTGCAAGCAGAGAGTGAAAGGTAGGGTGAAGAGATACAGGAAGAGAGAAAGAGAGAATGGGCCTCAAGCCACTGCAAATGAACTTCAGACACATGTGCCCCTTGTGCATCTGGCTTTACGTGGGTCCTAGGGAATCAAACCTGGGTCCTTTGGCTTTGCAGGCAAATGCCTGAACTGCTAAGCCATCTCTCCAGTGCAAGACTTAGCTCTTATTCATTTATATATTTATATGCTCATCAACTGATATCCCTCTGTATGTATACTGATACTTATCTTCATATATCATTTTATGATTTTATTTTTATTTCAGATTTCATTACTATGATGCATAAAAACATGATATTCATTATAATATATTAACAATATCAGGAATGTAGTTTTTATACAAATAATTAGCAAGGATGTGAAGAAATTGGATGCCTTAATTTACATTAAGATATAAAATGACAGAGCAGTATAAGTTGGAGGTACTACAAAAAATATCTCAAAATTATCCTATATACATAGTCAGTTACACTCTGAGACTGATACATCTAATGACATGTTCATAAGTACATATTTTGAGGTCATCATCTTTTCCTCCAATTATGATAGTCTTGTGTAGGTAGTGTCAGGCACTGTGAGGTCATGGATATCCAGGCCATTTTGTATCTGGAAGAGCACATTGTAAAGAGTCCTACCCTTCCTTTGGATCTTACATTCTTTCTGCCACCCTGAGCCTTGGAAGGTTTGATAGAGATATTTTAGTGCTGAGCACCCCTCTGTCACTTCTTGTCAGCATGATGGTGCCTTCTGAGTCATTCCAAGGGCACTGCTATTTGGAAAGAGAAGCTTCTCTAACCAAAAGTGTGAGTAGCATTAATATAAGGGTATTAACATTAAGAGAAGTGCTTACTGGGAAGTTTGGTGAGCATAGTATGTACATCTAGCCAGATACCAGCAGACAATGCACCCATTGGACTCATGACTATCCCTGTTGTAGGTTTTTAGTATCAGGAATGTATTACATCCCATGGAACAGGCCTCCAATCCAATTAGAGAGTGGCTGGTTTCCCCCATAACAGACATTCCTCTATTGCACCTGTTGGCTCATCAGGCCTGACTGGCCAAATATAAGGCTTGCAGTGTCCACTGTTGGGTGTTTTCACTGTTGATTTCTCTCTCTCCCATTGAACTGCATGCAGTGTGGCTTTTTCCAGATTTCTGTCACCTTGTCTACATGAAGGAGGTTTTCAGCTCAGCTCCAGCAGGATTTCTCACTGACCTTGCAGCCCAAGTATGTGGAAATCTTCAGCAATAAGGTCTTACCAACTATTTCTGTTTGGAAACCAAGGGTCTCAGCAATGGCCTGTAATGCTTTGGGGATATCAGGGACTTCCCCAGGCAACAACTCACTGGAATTGCAAATTTTCTAGTAACAATCTATGGCTTCTGATTGTTCCATTGTCCAAAGAAGTAGGTTTGCATATCCTGTTAGATTTTGATGAGCTCTCCCTCCACCTTTTTTTCCCTAATCTCTTCCCCTTATGTCATCAAGCCTTTTTACCCCCAAATAATCTGGTCTTCTATTTACATATGTACAATACCATCCTATTAAGTCCCCCCTCCCATCCTTTCTATTTCCTTTATATCTCCTTTGTAGCTTACAGGCCTCTGCTTTGCTGCATTCTTTTAGAGCATTTTATTATTTAGATTATAAATAACTTTGTATCATATTGTAGATTAACAAAAGTAAGTACTAGAAGCAAATATAATCACAATATATTTTTATTTCAATCAATGAATATGTAAAAGTTTTAATGTATGGCCTCATAGACTCAAGTGTTATACTGGAGAAATGGCTTAGGAGTTAAGGTACTTGCCTATGAAAGCCTAAGGACACAGGTTCAATTCTCCAGGTCCCATGTAAACCACACATGCACATAGTGGCAAATGTGTCTAAAGCTCATTTGCAGTGGCTAGCTAGATGCACATATTCTCCATCTTTTTCCCCCTTTCTCTCTTTAATAAATAAATAAAAAATAAATCTTTAAAAAGAATAATTGCACAAAATCATCAAATATTGAGGTGACCCTGGCAAATTTAAAATTATAGTTTATTTTCTATATAAATGTTTATATACTAAATTATATTTAAGTGTTTTGAAATACATATTTTCCTAAGACTTTGATATATGAATTTAAAATAATTAGGAGGTATATGGAATTATTATACTAAATTAAGAAACTATTGGCCAAAATATAAGTTCCTGGTGATTTTTCTTGTTTAACAGTAAACATGCTTCCTGTATCCTTACTCATGTTGTCACCCTCTGAGTTAAGGAGCAGTGATTGGGCTAATTGACTTGTGCATTTCTCCAGCCCACATAAAGTTAGATAGCAGGAATGCTAATCTATAAGGGATTTCAGAAAGTGTCATTGCCTCCTTAAGCCAAAAACTACATATAAACATAGAGTAAATTTAAAGGCTCAAAGAACATTCTGTTAAATAAATATCAATTTTAGTTATGTGTAGTATGATTCTGAGGGTTTATTATGTCTAGCACACTACTGATAAAATAGCCTTTTTGGTTTTAAGCCCAGTTTACTTTCTCATTGCCTCAACCTGTTACTTTCAGTGTGGATCTTTGCATGATTAATAGAGGCACTAAGTTGTTGTCATTAATGTTCACCCATGCATTCTGCTTTACTTAGAGAATTTGATAAACTATTGGAATCATCGCTTAGAGTCATGTTTTTTTTTTTTTCTTATATACTGGTTAGTGACATAGTGCTATTGAATGAGATAAGGCAATAGTAAAATATATTCTCTGAAAGTTTAAGTGTGTCCACAATGTCTATATTGGGAATTTTTGAACATGAGCCTAAAATGCATTGAAAATGCAATTTTATTTCATGAAGCTACTCTTGCTCCCATGAGCCACTATCTTACTTTGTATTATGTGATGTGTGTGCATACGTACATGAAAGCAAGTATGTCACTTAAATTTGCTAGTGCATGATACTGAAATTTGAGCTGCTGTCTGTAGTGTGTAATGTGTGTGCATGAGAGGAAGTGTGACAACTTAAATAGCTAATGCATGATACTAAAATCCTTTCATGATTACATAGCTATGCACTGTTACTCATTCAACATGTAGTTTAGCTATATCTTATGCCTCTCCCTCTACAGCTTCCTTCCTTTAATAGATCAGATTCATATATCAAAGAGCAATCATAATTTTGGAGGCAATAAAGGGTTTGTTTTTTCATAGTGTGTCAGTAGGAGCACTTAAAAGTTGACATCAGATAAAAGTACATCCATTTAATTTCATAAGAATGTGGACAGAATTAACAAACTTTACTATCCTAAATTCTAATTCTGTTTAGCTCATAAAATTATTTGACATTAACTTATAGAACAATAATCAAAATAAGAGATTTGATTTAGTTTGACATTACTTAAATAATAGATCAAAACTAGGTTTATTGAAATGCTATCTGAAGTCATAACATCATTAAATTTATTTTTGTCTGGAGAAATTGGAATTTTTCCTTAATCTTACTCCAAACAACTATTATCAAATTATTATGATATATACTTTATTATGATTTTACCATGCACATCATTATCAATGGCATTATGTTATTCATTTGCTCATTATTGAAACTGCAATCACAAGTGTTTACTTTGCTTCTGCAGGTAGTAGTTTCATATTACATAAAAAGATGTTTAACATATTTGCCTCCAGAATGGATATGGTAATCCTGTGAATCTTACGGTGTCATAGGCAACAAGAAATGGCAGGTCCGTTTTTTTTTTTTTTTTTTTTTTTTTTTTTTTTTTTTTTTTTTACATAAGTGCCATCCAAGGCTATGTTAGAAAACACATCAGCCCGCAGGTTTTTCTGAAATGATCACTGTTTTATAATCTGGATCCTGTAGCCTAGTCACTCTGCAGAGACCCACAAACACCTTCAAACATTTCCACTCCACCCTCCTAGCCTGCCTTGTCAGCTAGCAATAGATATAAAAGCAGAGAATATACCAAGTAATTGAATTCTGCATTTTATCCTCCCAAGTTCCAAAACTTGTGAGTCAGCCTAAGCTATTTGAGTTAATCCCAGTCAACCAATGTGCCAGGCTGCAGTCACAGTCACTGTGTAAGTCACTGTGAAATATTCCCTCTGGTTCTCTTTCAACCAGATTTGGAGGCAAATAAAATTGATTTTATACTGTCACAAAATCATGCATGTAGTTTGAGGTAAAAATTGTATAATGTATGGAGTTATTAGACTGGTGATTTGATTTTTAAGCAAAACTTATTTTTCCATTTAAGAATTTGTAAACATTTTTACTGTATAACAGCCCAGATCTATCAACCATGTGTTTTTCTTTTGGTATTGAGATTTTATTCCTGAATACTTGATTGAAAGGATTATAAGAATATTCTGTGTATTTTCCATCTATTGCTTTATAGTTTGATATATCTTCCCAGTTTGGATAGTAAACTTTTTATAGCAGCATAATAATTTATCTACCCTATCTTGCAGCAAAACTTCATTTGTATGAAAGATTTCTTATGTACTGAGCATTTCAGCACTTTAGCATACAAGAATGTGCCTCAAAATGCTGGTGTCTAGATAGTTATGGTTTCTAGTCATTGCTCTCTAAGTTAGTATTTAAATAAGCAAACATTTATCATATTTTTATCATACAAATATTTATTCATATGCATATTTACTCATATATGTGAATATTCATATATATGTATATGCATATATGTGTATATATACATATATATTGCACACACATACATTCATATATATACATATATATATGTATATATATATGCATGCAAGTTTGTCACTGTATATTTTAGGTGTCATTGACAATAATGATGAAATAATATACATTACAAATTGAATTAGAAAAGAATATAGGCAAGGTAATGGGGATTTTTGAAGACTTATTTTGCTGACTGGGAATACAATTGGAAAATCACAATAACCCCAGCTCAAGATGGCTGTGATGATCTTTGACTCAAGCATTTTTGTGGCTAAGTTCTGGGTCAAATGCACTCAAATATTTTTCTTTCTAAGTGTGAGAGCTGGCTTCTCAGGAATGGATCATGGAAGATGGTAACCAAGAATATCATTGCAGATACCAAAGACTACATTTCATTTGCAAGGGTTGATATTCAACTTACTGGGTTCCTAATAAGATATGTTTCATAGAGTTTTAAATAAGTCTACCCAACCTCTAACCATCCCCCTTGCTTGAGGTCACACTGTTGTGGGGAATCTTGCATCCATTGACAAAGTGGCCTATTTTATGATATGTCCTTATAGTCATCCATTTTTCTTGAAATCCTTGCTCTGGTTAGCAAGCCTTGTAAGTACTTGGTACTCCATATGAATTTCAGAAAATCCAACTGTAATGCTTTCTATAGATTAGATATTGACAAATAAAACTTTAGGTGTATCTCTTCTCTTGCTTCAATTAATAAAATTTGTTGCGGGATAGTAGCATAGCTGCTACATGAATAAATTATTAGTTTTCCTATTTAAAAAAAAAAAACTGTATTAATGAAGAGTCTTTTGCAGTGTCTCTGGCTGTTCTTCATTTGTCCTAAATCAATGGAGAAAAAAAATGACCCTGAACATCTAATAATGAAACATGACTATAATTAGACTTCCAATTTTTTATTGTGCCTCCAAAAATACCTATTTTATATTCCACTCTTCTACCTTAACTCCAACTCATGCTAGAGCTGTTATGTTTATGTGTCTTTGGCACATGTTTAATGACTGTACTTTCAACAGTTTTGAGCTGAATAATGAACCTTCATCTGACAATTGTTTCTGATAACATGTGTTTGGTGTTTGACCTCCATTAAGAATGTAGTTAACTGACCATACACTGCCATTTAGTATAATCTGGTAAAATAAATCAAGCACAAATAAAGTCATGTTAAAATAAAGTACATAATTTAAAGAGAATTATTGCTTGTACCTGTGGTATTGGTTAACTAAATATCTTGTTTATATCCAATATTTAATAATTAAAATTTGTCATGATTTGTGTTTGATTGTACTTAAATTGCTTCTAACTTCACTTCATCAAATTTTGTAATAGCTTGTAAGACTGAATGAAGTCATAGATATTCCTCTCCCATGGATACACGTACTCAAGTGGCCCACGTCTTAAACACTTGTTCCTAAGCCTATGGTGCTACTGTTATGTGGCAGAAATTTCCAGAGGCAGACAATCTGGTTACTGAGGTTACAGTCAATGGGCATTTTTATCCACAAGTCCCATAGTGAATGGTTTTGCCTATATCCAAAGCAATTTAGCCATCCAATCATGGAAAGAAACATTTAAAACTGCTAGTCAAAATAAACCTTTTCTATTTTAAGTTTATTGTCTCAGCTATTTTGTGTTGATAACAGAAAACTAAAAACTTACTAATACATATATTCAGAACTAATAAGGATTATATCACCTCACAAAGCAATTAATTGGTGTCCTTTTCTTTGCCCTACTTTAAATTTATATGCTAAAATTTCTTACACATTGTTATTTTTTCATAGACAAACAGTTTTAAAATTTGGTTTTGTGTGAGGTGATTATGTATTCACACATATCTATTGGTGAATATGTCATATAGATAAAAACTGTGCTCTTTTCTCTATATTTAAAACAGGGAAAGCCTGCTCAATAAATGAAAACAAACAATAATGAAATATATTTATCATTTGAAGTTAGCATATATGAAAAGTTCAATAAATATCTATGTTTACTTTTGACAAAAACTATGCTTAATATAAATTATGAATTTGTAAGCAACTATATGGTATCAAAATATACTAAAGTAAACATATTCCCAGTAGTATTGTGGTTACATGCATGCTGAAAACTTATGTTCAGCAGTTAACAAACTCATGCACAGGCATATTTATACATACATATTGTTATATTTTTCAACTTGGACTCTCATATCCATATTATTTCCATTCACAGAAAATCAGATTGTACACAAAACAGAATTTTCTTAAAAGAATACATGTCATTAAGCAGATTATGACAATCATTTGCCCAGAACAACTGACCCTTGGCTAAAGAATAGCAGTAGCCATGGCTTGGCGGCACATCTGTTTGCTGAGCCTGCTGTTGTAAACCACAGAGTGGGTGGCTTAAACAAGAATTGATCTGAGTTCGAGTCAGAGATGAGGGTTAGCAAAATCCTTTCTACTGAAGCATTTCTCCTCAGCTTGTGGATTGCTCTCTTCCTTTCTCTGTGGTCCTCACATGCCTTGTGTATCTGTACTTTTCTCACCCCAGCCTTTACTGGATTGGGTGCACCATAATGAAACCATTTAACTTGATTGCTTCTTTACTGACCCTATCTCTAGTATGAATGAGCTGAGGAGGGCACAATTCCATCCAAAATAGCCAGATATGCCATCATGCCCAACAGCCCTCACATTGAGCCATCCTCTTCCTAGATTCTTTGACTTCTACGCATTCACCTTAAAATTTCTTGGTTTCTCAAACAATGAATCCCATTCCTACTTTAAAACCATTTCCTCTGCCTTAAAAGATCTCAATGGTTTTGATTTCACAATATTTGATCCTTCTTGGCATTACAAACACAATTTAAATGAAAGCTCTTAACATAAATCTTTGGTGATAACTAAAGTAGAAATAATTCTCTTTTATGTTACACTTAAGTTTTTGGTTATACTTGAAATTATTTTCTCCAGTGCATACAAATTGGAGTAAGGAAACAGAAAGATCTGGACAAAGAGACAAAGAAAGAAAGAAAAAGGGCCAGGTGTGGTGGCACATGCCTTTAATCCCAGCACTCGGGAGGTAGAGGTAGGAGGATCACCATAAGTTCGAGGCCACCCTGAGACTACATAGTGAATTCCAGGTCAGCCTGAGCTAGAGTGAGACCCTACCTCAAAAAAAAAAAAAAAAAAAAAAAGAAAGAAAGAAAGAAAGAAAGAAAGAAAGAAAGAAAGAAAGAAAAAATAACTTGATTTTTCTTATTCATGACTAACTTTCTAGTGAACAGGAAAAAAATCCCTAGTCCAAAAAGGCAGGAATGAAGAAAATTAAATACCTATGCACATGGTCTTATAAGTTAAATAAATGATGACCCTAAGTAGTACATTTATGGAAGATTATTTAAGATAAATGGGATATGACATAATGTTTGATGAACAGAATCTTTTACAGATTATTCTTCAACAAATATTCTGAATGAGAATCACAATCGTTTATCAATGCATTTCTAATTAGCTTTAATTTTGACTTTTTATAAAAAAAATCAACAAACAAAAAGGGTTCAGAAGTTTTAGGTTAGATGCTAATGACTACTTATGATATGGGCAGAAATGTCAGGAGTTAACTATGTTCGACATCAAATTGAAGTATTTATCATAATGTAAAATACCTTCCCTAAATTTATGAATATATATGACTCCTCAAACTAATCTTTACATCTTGACAATCATTTTGAAAGAATGTTTTTGTGGTTTTTTTTTTTTATGTCAGAGAAATAGCACTAATGGTGCGATGCATAAACTGGGTAGGAAGTAAGGACTACCACGAGAGAGGTGGGTGTGAAGTCACTAGGGAAATGAATGCTAATATTCTGCAGTACACATTTATTTACAAGTGTAGAGAATTTGTCAATTCTGATAGGCTCACTGAGCCCCGTGATAGCATAGATATAGCCTCAGGGTTCAAATGTATCACACTGAAGTCAAAAGAAAAAGAGTAGTAATAGGCTAGGCTTTAAAAAGGAAATTATAACATTTGCAAATATGAGATTTCACAGACATTCTTTGGGCAATAAATCAAATGCTGCACAGGCCTCCTTGTAAGTCCTCTGACTGTAGTATAGCTTCAGTGTGCACTCTTTGAGTCCATCGCAGACAGTGGTGTCCCAACGCAAAGTTTGAAAGTCTGTGGTGCTTGATAGGGTATTAATCGTGAATATTTTAAAAAATTGCTGGATTCCTACATTTATTATAAAGACACATATGCTGAGAATGTAAAACCATATTTTTTAATTTTTTTTTGTTCATTTTTATTTATTTGAGAGTGACAGAGAGAAAGAGAGAAAGAGGCAGATAGAGAGAGAGAATGTGCACACCAGGGCCTCCAGCCACTGAAAATAAAATCCAGATGCGTGTGCCCACTTGTGCATCTGGCTAACTTGGGTCCTGGGGAATTGAACCTCGAACCTGGGTCCTTAGGCTTCACAGGCAAGTGCTTAACCATTAAGCCATCTCTCCAGCCTTCAAATCATATGTTAACTGAAGCAATAAGCAAGGAAATGTTTCTGGTTTGAGATGGATCCGTGGATAAAGTGCCATGCAAGCATGTGGAAGAAAGTTCAGTTCCCCCTCAGCGATGAAAATGCTATCTGAGTATGCTGTCCTGCTTGTAATGTCATACCTACCAAAGTGGTGCAGGGGATCATTAGGGCAAGTTGTCAATGAACTCTGGGTTCAAGTGAGAATCCCTACATCAGTATCTAAAGTAGAGTGATTGAGGCAGACATCTAATGTCACTCTCTGGCCTCCATATTTCTTCATATATGGGTGCATGCATTCATGTGTGTGCATGCACACATCCACTCACACTGGAGCACATATACACAGAATGTGCACACACCACACACAAATAAAAGAATGTGCAAGTCTATGTGGCATTGTGTTCCACTGTTATATCTATTCACATGGAACTATTCAAATAGGAGTAGATATATTGAACATGTTCGTTCTTCTAAATATTAAAGAGCATGCTATTCTTATCTATAATCCCCTTCCTGTGAAAATAATACTAATTAAAATATAGTGACCATTATTCAATATTTAATAGATTATGAGAACTATATGTATTTTATTTGTGTATATGTGTATGCATTTATCAGTCTCTTGTCAAACACATCGGGCTTTATATGGGCACAAGGTAATTGAACCTGGGCCAGTGGGCTTTGCAAGCAAGAAGCTTAAATAATTGAGCTATCTCCCCATCCTTCTTTATTTTATATTTTGTTTTTGTTTTCTTTCCAGAACAAAACTGTTTGTATTCTAATAATTAAAATCATTCAGAATGATTATAAGTCTTTATTCTGGCATTCTTGGTCCTCTTTAAATAGGAAAATATTCCATGTATTATTATATATCTTGATATGATCACTCAAATTTTAATTTCAAAACCTGTGCCTATCATTTGCAAAAATAAATAAATAAATAAATAAATAAATAAATAAATAAATAAATAAATAAATAAAACTTCTTGCCAGGTGTGGTAGTGCATGCCTTTAATCCCAGCACTGAGGATGCAGAGGTAGGAGGATCACCATGAGTTTGAGGCCACCCTGGGACTAAATAGTGAATTCCACCAGCCTGAGTGAGAGCAAGACCCTACCTCCATATATTATTAAATCATTTCTCTTCACATAATGCTAAATAAAAATATCCATTTTTTATAAGTGCATTTTGATGGTTATGTATTTTTAAACTAGAAGCAAGTATAAACCCCAAATTTCAAATCTATTTTGGTGTCAATATCCAATCCAAAAATTGTATGAGTTTTCATGTTTTGTTTATGCATTCAATAATTTAATTATATCCTGGAAGATATAAAATTGAAAACTAGTAGGGAACATGTTGAATACTTTTATTTGATTTCTATAATTGTAATTATAATTTGTCTAATGATGTTATCAAATCCTCAATATGAAAATGTCTGCCTCAAGAAAATTTTGCGTAATATTGATACAGAGCATTGTCATTGTTCATTGTAAAGTGTCTTCTATTTGCCCCTGTGATGCTTCTGCAGAAGCTGATGTCTTATAGAAATCCATGCATATGTAGGAAGACAGTTATCATTTCATATTTGATGCAGCAGTGGCAAAAGGCTTAGAAACTATATAAGGAACTTAGCAGTGTGGGAATTGGACAGTCACTTAATTACTGGAATATATTGTAAAGAGATCACCTGCTCTAAAACACTGATAGAAACATGACTAATTTGACTCAAGTAAGTGACCCCATATGTTGCATTGTAGAATAGAAACACCCTTTTAGAATTAAGAAGGATGAAAAGAAAAAGAAATCCTAACATTTATGCTGTTTTCCACTTTGAGAAGCTCACAATCTGGTGGTGATTATTACAGGCTCAGAATTCAATGGATGTCAAGTCACCATTGCAAGGGCTCTTCACACTCTGTGGATTCTCTACAGTCCATGATCTCTGCATCATTGTATTGGTCCATAAACTGAAGTAATGGTGAGACTATATGGATATAACAACATTAAAATAGACTTACAACAAAACCACAGTGGCTCAGGGAAATTTTTGAAAAGGGAGTAGAGAGAAAGGAAGAGCCACAGAGTGGACAGTAACGTCCCGAGGAACTTATCCCCCTCCCTTACAAGGATTGGCTGATGTCATCACATCTCATAGCCTCCAATACTAGGGGAAATACCAGCATAATTCCACTGAGGATGGCCCTCAGTGGAAAGGGGCAGGGAGAGGAGAAATGATGGTACTAGCATATGATGTATCTTACAACTTTCTACTTAATTTAATAAAACAAATTGTTTTAAGCCATGCATGATGGCACCTGTTTTTAACCCCAGCACTCAGGAGGCAAAGAGGTAGGAGGATTGCCATCAGTTTGAGGTCACTCTGAGACTATATAGTGAATTGTAGGTCAGCTTGGACTTGAGTGAGACCCTATCTCAAAAAAAAAAAAAAAAAGTCATTAAAGTATAGTGTCATCAGCATATTGAAGTCTATGTTTGGACTTTATGATAACAATTTAAGAAAAATGACATGTGAGTGTTGGAAAAAATGGAAGACAACATTTCCTTGGGTGTATTGAGTGGTGCTACAGTTGTTCCATAACAGCACAAAGGTGCGTCGAAGATGAGAAATAAGGCTGGCTGCTACATGATCTAACAATTCTTTCCCAGATATAGATGAAAATTAATTTAAGTGAAGATTCCATGACCTATTACTGCCCTCACTCTTCCAGCAACAATGTTCAGAATACCCAAGATGTGGAAACAACATAACAACCCACAGTTACATGAAAATTGAAAATGCAGTAAAGTTACATGATGGAATGTTGTTTGGACAGGAAGACATCCTTCAATAGGTGATAATAACATGGATGAACCGTGAAGATATTAAAGTAAATGAAATTATCCCATCATAGAACAAACTATAATGCTGCTCCTAAGCTGTATTCTTTAAATGCATAGTTTAGAATATGTAATATTTTAAGCTTCATAAAGCCTTTTAGTGCACTTAAAATTCCACCTGAAGTTATTATGTATGTACCACAAGTGTCTCATTACTAATTTTAATTTCCCAAAATATAATCCACTGGGGCTGAGGTGATGCCTCCACAGGTAATGTGCTTGTTAAGCAGGCATGAAGACTAACTTTGCATCTCTGACACTCATGCCAAAATGCTGAGTAAATAGAATGTTCCTGCGATATCAGAAATGGAGAGTCAAGGGATCTCTGGGGCTCACTGGCTGTGTAGTTCAGCCTAAGCATTGGCTTCATGTTTAGTAAGAGACCCTGTTTCAAAATATAAGGTGGGATACTATTGAGAAGACACCAGATGTCAACCTCTGGCCTCCACACAGGGCTCCAAATGCTCTCATAATTTCACAGACACCTGCATGTATGTGTGCACCCACACATGCAAACATACCATGTACATACAGACACCAAAAACTATAATAGACTAGTTTAAAACAATATAAAATATAAGTCATTGACCATAAAAAATTGTTTATGTTTAGTTATTCACTTGAGAGCGACAGACAGGGAGAGAAAGAAGTGGAGAGACAAAGAATGGGTACAACAGAGCCTCCAGACACTGCAAATGAACTCCAGATGCATGAGCCACCTTGTGGATCTGGCTTATGTGGGTACCGGGAAATCAAGCCTTGAACCAGGATCCTTAGGCTTCACAGGCAAGAGCTTAACCACTAAGCCTTCTCTCCAGCCCTCCACTGACTTTTTAATGACTATCCTGTATTGTTGCAAGTGAACTAAGCCCTGTATCATGATTTTCATTTTGGCCTTTTACCCATATCATATAGTATAAGAAATATACACTTTAATCAATGTTAAAATCAAAATAAAAATGGATTATACCTCAATGTGTTCAATTAGTATAATTTAATTTAGAATTATGTTAATTTCATATTTTCCACATTATACATATTTATACTCAGAACAGAAATAATTACAGAATTAAATCTATTTTGGAAAAAGTTCTAGTTTTAATTAATTGACATAATCATGTGTTTAAGTGGTCTAATTGTGATATTTGGGTATTCTGAAGGAGCTACATATTTAGTAGAGTAAATTATTCATGTTTTCCACAGTATTCTAGAAGGCACAAGGCTTTGCATTCATTCATTTTTATATATTTGTAAAGAGAAAAATCTTTGGAAAATAAAGTTCTGTTAGGTTCTGAGCCTTCCTTCACATAAATTAATAGAAATACCCAAGCATATGAAATGCGAGGTCAGAACTTGATCTGTTTGCTTTAGATGTGGTATATATATGATGAATCCAGAGCCTTACATTTGCTAAAGAAGTATTTTGAACTTCATCCCAAGTCAGCTGTTTTGTGAGTTCTCACTCAGGCTGGCCTTCAACTCTCTATAGTCATAACTTGTCTCCAGCTGGTAATTGATTCTCTTGCCTCTGCTCCTGAGTTCTAGGATTACAGGAGGATTCCACACCCACACATCTTTTGTGTGCTTTTACCGAAGTTACCACAATGGAATCTTTTTATTTCCCATCAAAGTGGGGGCATCCTAACCATGCTTCAGCTCCTGGGGTAATATCAGAAGGGTAGTGAAACCAGAGAAAATAAACCACCACTCACACTTCAGCTAAGACCCAGTTGAAGCCACAGAAAAATGGGGAGACCAGTAAGAGTGCTGCTTCTATGGTGAGCCTGACAATCAATGCCAGGGTGAAGGAAACAGATGCTGAGGAGACTCAACACCTACCTAAGCAGAAATCCCAAAGCTCCTAAGAGCTCATCACTGAAGTATACTTAAAACACACCAACCAAGGGTCAGGGAAGTTTGCAGATGAAGGGATGGAAAGATTGTAAGAGTTACATGAGAAGATATCTTGTCTATAGGCATTTCCTTTCCCCAACAACTGACTGTGACTCCCACAATGCACATGGGGAATACCAGAAAGCCCACTGAGAATGGGGACAGAAAGGAGGGAAAAGATGGTACCAATTCATGATATGTCCATACAAAATAAGTTTACAAAAGAAAATCAGAGATGCTATCTGCTTAAGGAAGGAAGCCCTTTACAACATAAAAACACTCAAGAATAAAAGCCAGGCATGGGGGAACATATTTTTAACCCCAGCACTCAGGAGGCAGGGGTAAGAGGATTACTATGAGTTCAAGTCCAACCTGAGACTACATAGTGAATTCCAGGTCAGCCTGGGCTAGAGTGAGACCCTACCTAAAAAAAAAAAAAAAAAAAAAAAAATTCAAGAGAGAAATTGAGAAGGACTTGAAAAAATGGAAAGAACTCCCATGTTCCTGGATAGGCAGAACTAACACTGTGAAAAATGACAATATTACCAAAAGCAATATATAGATTTAATGCACTACCAATAAAAATCCCAACATCTTTCTTCAGAGAGATAGAAGAAAATGAACTCAAAATTCATATGGAATGGCAGAAGGGCTCGGATATCCAAGCATATCCTTAGCAAAAGAAACACCACTGGAGGCTAGATTACCACACCTGATCTAAAGCTATATTATAAAGCCATACTAATAAAAAAAAAACATATTACTGGCATAAAAACAGGAGTATAGACCAACAGAATAGAATCCAGGACCCAGAAATTGGGCCAAGTAACTACAGCTACTTGGTATTTGACATAGGCCCTAACAACATAGACAGCATCTTCAACAAATGGTGCTGGACAAACTGGATAACTATATGCAAGAAATTGAAAATTGATCCATACATTTCACCATGAAAAAAAAATCAAGTCCAAATAGATGAAAGACCTCAGTCTAAAACCAGAAACTCTGCTACTACTGGAAAAAAAAAAAAAAAAAGTAAGAGGAACTTTCCATGATATAGGACTGGGAAATGACTTCCTGAACAAAACCCTAGTAGCACAGGAAATTAAACAATCACTCAACCATAGGGATCTCAGGAAGCTGAAAAGCTTTTTTACAGACAAACAAACAATAAACAGAGCCAATAGATTTTCCACAGAATGGGAGAAAACAGTTCCTGAATATCCATAATAATCATTGCATGGTCTCACTCATCAGTGGCTCCTAACCTAAATATGCCCATGTTGCTGACATACCTAATAAATATTTCGAGGACTGGACAATAAGGCTGGTGGAGTGGGAGGGGAGGATAAGGGTGGTAGCAGGGGGTGAAAAAAACTGGACACAAATGGAAATGGTACCATAAAATCCCATATCCTGGAAGATGTACTAGAGAGTCAAGCCTTCATCAGCTGCCAAGAGAGAACACTTGAATCACAGTGGCCTGAAGAGGGTATGATAAAGACTATCTTCAATCTTATCCTGTTTCTCTCTCTCTTTTCTTTCTTTTTCTTCTATGTTACCTATATTGTTCTTCCTTTTTCTCCCTTGGCACTGACCTGTGACCAGTACCAGCATGTGGGTAACATCCACAATAAGCATTGAACAGACATGATGCTCACACGAGTGCAATAGTGGCATACAGCCATGTTGGGTTACCAACTGCTCTTGATTTGCATAGCGGATCTGCTCAGTGGAGCAGAACCCATATCTGGAATGGAGAAACAAGTCAGAACCATATTAAAAGTCAAGCGGCTCTCCAATATCAAGCTCCCACCAATAGTGGGCTACAAGAGGCCCTACACCTATTAAATTCTGTCTAAAACAATAATGGGCATTCATATATCTTGTGTTGACCTAACTCTCTGTCAGAGAATTTTCTTTTATTTTTTCAGATGGACACAGAACCTGAGGAGAAAATCAGCCCATCACACCCCACCTGGGCACCAGATGAAGCCATGGAGTTAGTGGGATAATGAGCGAGAGACACTTTCTTTGGTAACAGCACAAGGATCAAGGAGACAGACACTGAGAACACTCAGCTCCTACCAAATCAGATATCCAAGGAACACAGAGACTCCTAAGACCTCCTGTCACTGAAATAGGCCTACAATGGACCCAACATGGCTCAGGGAAATTCACGGAAATGGAGGCAGAAAGATTGCTAGAGCCACAAGTTGGGTGATTATGCACAGAGTGCACAGAGACACTGCCTCTCCCCATAACTGAAGGCCACTCCCTCAATGCAACATCCGCAATATGCAGGCACACGGGGCGGGGGGTAGGGTGTGACAGGGAGAAGGCTAATGATGGTACCATCATGGGTATATACACACTATATACATAACTAATACAGAAAGGGTACTACCTTTTCAACTGACAAAAAAAAAGAAACAATGCACAACTTACCTTATTTATTTATTTATTTGTTTAGTCTGGTTCTTTTTGTGAGCAAAATTTCAACAGAGAATTTGAAGCTTTTTTTTTTTTTTTGAGTGAAGTGACTCTTATGTGGTACTTTACAGATTTTTTTCTCATTAAATATTACATTGTTTAATGGTTCATCTTGAGTGAAAAACTGTAGATGAACAGGCTATTTGCTGAAAGTAAAATAACAGTCTTCATGTTTATATTAGCTTAAGATTTCAAAATACAAAATGTGAAGCTTGAAGGATTTCATATTAACATCAGCCAATTGTGATCAATTTTTATAACTCTACCGAATTATTTTGAATAAAATAATGCAACAACAAAGAATAGTGCATACTGAATGAAAGGGGTCACTTTTTGTTTAAATATACAGAAAAGGTGTATTTTAAATATTCTCCAGATACCTTTATGAAAAAGACTTACAGTTCTACAAAATATTTCTCACTTGCTAATAACATTTTCTTTTTTATCTTAATTATCCATATAGCAATGTTTTGTACTTAAATTTACAAAGCCATACTGGTTAATATTCAAATTGTATAACTTATTTATTCAAAAGAACAGATTTGATTACTTACCATTTACAACTGCAATTGAAATATAGTTTTTTAATTTAGTAAATGAAACTGCATATGTGACCTAGTGAGAGCTAAATTTCTAGCATCTAAAGAGAGAAGATAATCACAAGTAAACTGAAATAAATAAATTTAAAAAGGAAGAAAACAGATAACCAAAGCAAGGAAAAAATCATGCATGAGAAGTGTCACCTCACTGAAGGGAAATTGTCAAGTAAAAGCAACTATTAAATAAAAGGTCAAACTTCTTTCAGACATAGCATACACTAGCTTACAGAAACACTTTTATATACAACCACAAAATATAATCATTCATAATATTCAGTATAATAATTATCTAATCAGAAAGTTATATTAAAAGATAGGTAAACAGTAACTGATTTCCAGTGAAGAATACTGAAGCACAATTTTTCTAAGAAGAACTCTGATGTTATTGTACCACCCACAAGATATGGGCCCATTGGAGTTAAAATAATATTTTATAGGATAATTATAATTTTGCATAGGGCATAAAAGTATTCTTGAATATTATTTGAAGATAGCTAATCAAAATATTGTAGATAATATGAAAACAGTATGGTATCCTCAGAAGCATACATCTTATGTAATAAGAGAAGTGTGGATATATCTTACATGATAATATTTCATACCTACTAGAATGATATAAGATGAGGGAGTGTCTTATACCTTGATAAGTAAAACAATTCAATGGCTTTGAAAGCTTGAATATTTCTTTTTTTTTAATTTAATTTATTAGTTTTCTTTTCAGCAAATACAGGCAATTTGGTACCATTGTCATCTATGATCTAACCTCCTCCCATTGGACCCTGCTTGTTGATGTAAATAGGTCGGGCATTGTGGAGTTAGCCCCCAGTTATTGGTATGATAAATGTCTCTGCAAATCATGACCCAACATGTGACTCTGACATTCTTTCCGCCCCCTCTTCCGCAAAATTTCCCTGAGCCATGTTGGGTTCATTTTTGGTCTGCTTCAGTGCTGAGGTGTTGGGGGCCTCTGAGGCTCTGGCTCTCTGATTTGTTGGAGTTGATTTTTCTCTGTGTTGGTCTCCTTCCCCTTTGTGCTGGTATCCGGTTCACAGGAAAACATCACCCTTGCTTGTTTCGTCAATTGTCCTTAGTTTCAGTTGGGCCCCTTTTGAGGTATGCTGGAGCAGCTCTCTCCTTAAGATCTGCATCTATCTGAAAAGGAGAAGCAGATTCTCCAACGGAGAGTAAGTTAGCACCCGGAAAATTGAGATAACAATTTTTTGATAGAAAGTTTCATAGGTGTAGGCCCTCTTGTACCACATGATTGATGGTAGCTTGATATTGTAGAGTGGGCTTGTGTTTGGGTATGGCTCTGACTTGTTTCCCAGCTCCAGCTATGGGTCTACTACCACTGAGGGGATCAGTTAGCCAAATCAAGAGCAGTTGGTTCCTCACCATGGCTGTGTGCCACTATTGCATTTGTGTGGGCATCACATCAGGTTATTTGTTGCTAATTAGGTTAGACAATGAGTTGCTTGGACATTTCCCCCAGTCGCCCATGTAGCATCTCCTGGCACTAGACACACTGACTGTCTGGGGACTGACTCTCTCCTGGCTTCCATCCATGCCATTCCATTTTACATGTCAGCTGCATATGGAGTCTTCAGCAATAGGGTCTTACCACTGGCCTTTGGTGGGTCATCAAGTACTCTGACAGAAGTCTATCATTGTTTTTGGAAACCTTGTAGGTTTCTCTAATCAAAAACTCATTGTGGATGGTTCTAAAAATGTTCTTACTCTATCTAATTCATTAATTATGTTGCTTTGTTTTTGTAGTGGAGAAATGAAAACTTGTGCTTACATAGGGATGTGACTATAAATATTCAAATTCATCTTTAAAAGGCAAACAAAAATAGAGATCATTTATATTATCTTCAACACATATATACACAAGGATATACTCATTTAATAAAAGAGAACTCAGTGTTAAAAATAAATAAAGCATTCTCACATGAAGTAGTTCTGTGAATGCAAAGGGCACTTTACTGGAGACAATTTATTTTTAAAGTAAGAATCTGAAAGGTTCAATACTGTGTGGCTTTTGATACCATTATTGTCACTTTCTCAGTGTGACATTATTAAAGTGATGAAGAGTACATAACTGATTAATAGTGTAAGGTATATGACTTCAAGGGAGGCAAAGGTGGTCTTGCTTATGATTGTAGAGAAATTCTGTATTCTGGTATAAGTTCAAGAAATGACACAGGGAAAAACCTCATCGTATTATGCTGATAATTGCAAATATGTATGCTAAAACCTGCATGCAATTTCAGTTAAAATAGTAAGATTTAAGTGTCAAATTGTGAGTCATGATAACGTTCTTACTTTTAAATAGGTTGTCATTAATGGATGCTCAATAAAGGGTACCAATATGCAATTTCATTTTTGCCCACTTTATTAAGCACACATTTATATTAAAATTAAAATTGTTAAGGAAAGAAAAAAATTGATTTAAGAATTTATAAGGCTAGGGTAAATTAGAAATTATTCTCAGGGCTGCTCTGTTTATAGTAATGACTTTCCAGACAATGACAGAAATGTCTAGTAGACAATTAAATATTTTTGTCTGTTTTAGTTAGTTTTAATTCAAAGTTTAGTGTTGTAATACCCATGTTCCTTTCCATCACAGTTATACTAATTTATCTTTTCACTGACAGTGTATAACTGAATTGATGGAAATTGTAATCACCCAAATCTGATCAAACATTTCATGTTGATTACATGTAAGAATTACTGTGCTGCAGTGAAATTGGACACCCCAGTCTTGCTCCTGATTTAAATGTGAACTCCTTAAGTCTTTCTGCAAAACTATTTTTTGGGCTTTAGGTGATAGATTTTATATATATATATATATATATATATATATATATTAGATATCGATAGTATTGAAATATTAATTAACTGTCCATACCTATTCTCTCTAGTATTTTGATCATGAACTGATTTTGTAGTTTGTCAAAGGGCTTCTCTGCAAGTATTGAAAGATCATATGGTTCTTGAAATTAAGTTTAATTATATGATGTGTTATGTTGACTGATTTCCATATATTGAAGCCACTTTGCATCTCTTGAATGAATCCTGCTTGATCAAGGTAAATAATGCTTTTGATGTGTTGTTGAATTATGTTTATGAGGTTTTTATTCAGGATCTTTGCATCTACGTTCATCAGGGATATAGGCCTATAGTTCTTTTTTCTTGTTTCATCTCTGCATGGTTTTTGTTTTAGAGTGATGCTAGCTTCATAAGAGAATTTGGGGAGCATTCCCTATTCAGTTATATAAAATATTTTGAGAAAAAATGGTTTCAATTCTTCAAAGGTTTCATAAAATTTGATCAAGAAGCCATCTGGTCCTGGATATTTCTTTTTGGGGAGATATTTGATTACCCTTTCAATCTTAGTGAATATGATAGGATTGTTTAGGAGATTAATCTGCTGTGAGTTTAGTTTTAGTAGATGGGTATGTGTCTAGGAATTCATTTTTCCAAATTATCCAATTATGTGGAGTAGAGGTTTTGGAAATAAGTCCTAATGATTCTGCCAATTACATGGATGTGTGTACTGATCTCTCCTTGATTATTCCTGATTTTGTTAATTTGAGCCTTCTATTTTTTTTTTTCATTTGATCAAATTGGCCAAGGGTTTATGAATCTTTTTTATTTTTTTCAAAGAACCTACTCTTCATTTCATTGATTTGCTTAATTGCCTTTTTTAGTTTCCAATTAGCTAATTTCTGCACTCATCTTGATTATTTTATTCTATCTGGAGCTCTCAGGGTTGGGTTCTTCTTGTTCTTTCCAATGACTTTGATTGGATGGTTAGGTTATTAATCTAGGATCCCCCATCTATATAATGAAGGTGTTTAGCACTATGCATTTTCCCCTTATTACTGCCTTCATTGTGTCCCATAAGTTTGGCAAGTTGTGTTTCTACTATCATTTAATTCTCGAAAGTTTACTATTTTTTTTTTATTTCTTCCACAACCCATTCATTGCTTAAAAGTGTGTTGTTTAGTCTCCAGCAGCTGGTGGAACTCCTGATGTACCTCTTGTTTATTTTTAGCCTTATAACATTATGATGTGATATGGTGCAGGAAGTTATGGCAATTTTCCTGAACTGATGGTGGCATATTTAATGGCTTAATAATTGGTCGATTTGTGAGCATCCAAGTGGCCCAGACACATGAACCCACCACATAGCTTATCTGGCTAGGAAATAAAAGGTTCAAGAAGGAAATTTTCCCTCACTCCCTTTAAGTAGCAAAACTGCAGGCTAGCTTTGCAAGAATTCCAAAGTGGCTTGAGTCAGAGTCAGGTGGCATGCTCACACATGCCCAGACAATGGCACTTCAGCCCACACGGGTGCCATGTCTCCACCTCCTTTCCCAGTATCCCTGCACAGGAACCCCTCTTTTCCCAGCAGCACCCCAGCAGACACCATCCTTCTTCAGGGGCCTCCTGGAAGTCCTGGAGGACCCCTCTTTTCCCAACTGCCCCAGTAACTCTCCCCCGCCCCCATTCTTTCCCCTTCAGGTAGCTGGACTACGAGTCCAGAAGTCATCATGGCAAAGCTTGGCTATATATTACTCAAATGTGAGTTTGTTTGTTTTTTTTTGTTTTGTTTTTTTAAGTTACTAGTATGTGACAGAAGTCAGTAGGTTTAATAGGTTTTCATGTCCCAATTTTCTCTTCTCAACCACAAAGTGGACAATTCAGCATTAAAGGTAAGGTTATTGAGTAAATTAACTTTCTATGATGGACTGGGTCTAGTTGAGCATAAAGCCAGATGTCCACTTCCAGTTTATTTGTAATGTAATTATGATTAAATTGAACACTGGTATGTTCATTATGTTTATGTTTATATCTGAATCTCATGTGGTTATTTCTCTACAAATAAAACTGTGCTATGCACTAATATGGACATTTGAATGGTTTTTATGTATTAACTTCCTTACAACTGGATCTCAGTTTGAACTAATAGTAAATTTGTACCTAAACTGCTCACCTATAACTGCTTAATGCTCAGCCACAAATGTGAAATAAATGGTTCATCCCATCCAAGGCTCAGAGAACATCCTGAAAGACAAGGCAGAAGGAACATAGAGCCTGGGAAAGGAAGAGCTATGGGTGGAATGCTGTCTTCTGCCTTTTGAACTGGTTGTCACCGTTGTAACAATGCTCTTGCAGAAATGGAAAGAGCAGTACAAGACCCTGATAAGATTAGGCCTACCATCCTCCTGTCTGTGTGAGATGGAAGGCCACACAACTCTGTGAAGACCTATAGGCAGATAATGGTGGCTGGGAGGAGAGACATGACCTACAATGATGTAGGCACAGCTAGGAACTCATGCTCTTATAAATTTCACACCAAGTCTTCTGGAAGCGTTAATGTTGAAACTCATTGGATCATCAAAAAAGGACAAATAAAATAATGTTTTAAAATAAAAAAAGACAAAACCTTCACCTAATCTCTACCAGTAACATCATTTGAAAAATAAATGACATCGTGTTTTCTTTTCTTTTCTTTTCTTTCTTTTTTTTTTTTTTCTATTTCTGCTTGGGAATCTGTAAAGAACTGACAAGCGTATTTATTTCTACCTTGGACATTTGTTTATATATTACAACGTGAATGAAAAAAACTAAATTATTACTCACTAGAGTGGGTGTAATTTTTCATTAAGATATTTATTTCCTGGGCTAGAGGGATTGCTTAGTGGTTAAGGCACTTGCCTGCAAAGACAAAGGACCCAGGTTCGATTCCCCAGGAACCACGTTAGTCAGATGCATAAGGGAGAACACGCATCTGGAGTTTGTTTGCTGTGGCTGGAAGCACTGCCGCACCCATTCTGTTTCTCTCCTTTCACTCTGTCAAATAAATTAAAAAATATATTTAAAAACGATATATATTTCCACCAATGAGTTGTAGAGGAACTCAATGAAAAGCATGCCCAGAATAAAGCTGATGTTCAAAGCCTTAATTTATCCAAAATTAGAGATGGTGATGAACTTTAAGGGCTAATTTTTTTATAAGTACTTGAATACAATTTATATCACTGGATAAAGTCCATTCCATGTAATATTTTCATAATGTTATAAAATTTGTCAGTAAACAAGTAAATCTATTCCAATCTTTCACTGCTTAGGTTCTGTTTTTTTTTTTTTTTTTCTTAAAAAATTTCACAATCTCTGTTTTGTCTTCTTTTGTTGGAATTTGTTTACATTACACTTTTTTTTTGTTTGTTTGTTTGTTTTTCGAGGTAGGGTCTCACTTTTGCTCAGGCTGACCTGGAATTCACTTTGTAGTCTCAGGGTGGCCTTGAACTCATGATGATCCTTTACTTCTGCAGTCCGACTGCTGGGATTAAGGCATGCGCCACCACCAGGCTTTATTATGTATTTAGTTAGTTTTTTTGTTTGTTTGTTTTTGGATTATACCTATTTTAAACTAGCAGAAAATCTAGAAGGCAGAGAATTTCTTGATTCCTCAGTGAATGAGCCATTGACTACATATTCATTTTAGTTTCATTATGTTCAAGGTAATTCTATTATGTTGCTTTTTTCACCAGTTTGTCAATGATTTCAACGTTACCCCACTATATTCCAACCAACATTGTTAACCAATCTAACAAATGTTTGCTACTTTCTGCTTAGTAAGTATAAATGTCTAAAACAGAGCCTTTTGTCTGCTTCCCATCCAAATTGTATCTCTATTTGATTTCGAGTTCATGATAAAATATATACATTCAAAATGAGAGACACTATGACACTTTTAAAAATTTGGAAACAAGTTATTGTTCACTAAAACTTTCTTTAACACTCTGTTTCAAGATTTATAGTATTAACTGTCAGTAACCAATACTATACAAACACAAGTTAACATTTTGTCTCAAAAACATATTGATGTTTTAATAATGACAGTTTGAATCATTGATATCAGAAATATTATTATAAAATATTTATAAAATACACCATTCAATTGTTGATTTAGTTCTAATATTAACAGAGAAAATACTAGCCATGAATATATTCATTCAATATGTGTGTGCTATTTTTTGAAAACATAGTTTATAATTTAACATTTTCTATATATTCACAACATATCATCTTAATAGCTTAGAATTATTTTTGTTCCATCAAGGATTTTAAATATGTCCCATTTGATTATTAATAAATATTTTAGATAATAATAAACTAAATATGTTATATTATATACACTTATTTCAGTCACAAATACAAATAACAAATTTATAAATAGTATACAAAAATACAAAAACTGAAAAAAATATTTATTTATAAATAAATTAATTAAATTGATACACATACAACAGCCTCCTTAATGCTGAGATATTATTGTCATGTACGACTACATTCAGATAATATTATTTTCACAATTATAATAAACTCCAGATAAATGTATGAATTTGTGCATCCAGCCTTAAGTGAGTATTGGAGAATTGAACCCCTGCCAGCAAGCTATGCAAGCAAGTTCTTTTAATTGCTGAACCATCTCCTTAGGCCAGATTTAATTATTTTGGGTAACAATAGAAGAGTGCAGTTTTATATTATTAATATAGGTTCATCACTGTGGGATATTGCTGCAGTATTTCCCACAGTAGGTGCAGCATTACACAATGTAATGAATAATGTAGCACAGTTCTCCGTGTTCTACATCCCTGTCAGCATGTGGTTTGGATAGCCTTTCTAAATTTAGTCACTGTGGTTGTGATGGTTTTGTTCTGTTTTCAACTTGATCTGATTAGGAATCCACAGATTTTCCTCCTGGTTGAGTCTGAGGTTGTTTCCAGGAAGGACTGTCTGCAGGAAGAAGTCCTTCCTCCAAAGTGAGACTGAGACACTCCCTCAGAGTGGGTGGCTCTCCTCCAGTGGGGCTTTATGTAAGGAAGCCCTGGGAAAAAGAGCCCTTTCTTCCCCTCCTGGTTGCCCCTGCTGCTTGTTGGTGAGTGCCTTCACTTGTAAACACATCTATGTTATTCTTCCTTGGAACCGAGTTTCCTAATCCTTCCATCGACTGAAATCAGAGACTCTCCACTCTCCAGAAAGCCTTCAGGCTTTCAGTGATGGATTAGAACTCTGGGGCATCCAGCCATGTGTACTGAGGAGCTACCTTCTTCCTTGACTCTCAAGCCTGCTAGTGTTGGACGGCTATAAGATGCTCCAATAAATTTCCTTTTCAATATAATTCATTTTATCCTTTTTATCCTCTGGAGAATCCTGAAAAATACAGTTGTATATGCATGAAAAAATTTCAATGGGAATTCAATTTAAATTTCCATGACAACTAATGATAAGCAAAACTTTTTAAATCCTAAGCATAATGTTCTTTGGCATAATTACACACACACACACACACACACACACACACACACACACACACACATTCAGGTGCATTTTAGTTAGTTATATGGAAGAGAGAAAATCTCAACATCTCATCACTATCACCCTTGCTAGTGTTCAAACAAAAATTTCAAGACAGTCACCTTAACTATCTGCTTTAATATTCACATGATGTTTTTGCTTCCTTATAGTATGGGGACATCATAAAAGCACTTTATTCATCATTACTGTTGTCCATCTGTCCATCATCATCATTAAAATAAGATTTTTTACTATCACAAAACTCCCCACCTGAGATAAATCATCAATTAGACTAATATC
This sequence comes from Jaculus jaculus, assembly GCF_020740685.1. NCBI lineage: Eukaryota > Metazoa > Chordata > Mammalia > Rodentia > Dipodidae > Jaculus > Jaculus jaculus. The sequence goes on along the minus strand of NC_059105.1, from coordinate 150,703,893 downwards.
TGTTGGCTGATTTTCTCCATAGTATCCCAATATTTATGTTACAGTAAGCATCAAAAAAGTATGAATCACTTATGTAGTAAATTTTGTTTCTTATTTCTGATCATTAGATAACACCTTTGAATTGATAGCAAAATAATAATAATAATAATAATAATAATAATAATTGTTCCTAAGACTTCAACAGGTGCTTACTAGAGTTAAGGTTTCCATGCAAAGCCTAACAATACAAGTTTGATTCCCTGGTACCCACCTAAAGCCAGATGCACAACGGCATATACATCTGGAGTTTGTTTGCAGCAACTGGAGATCCTGGCATATCCATTCTTTCCATCTTTCGTCTATCTTTCTGCAAATAAGTAATTAAAATATTTTAATATAAAATGATTAATTTTTACTGTCAACAGTTCTCCAGAAAACATGTAACAAGTGGTCTACCTGTTAGTTACTTGAGACACTATGCCATTCTCATTTCTTACAAGCAAAATCAGTGTGGTCATTTTGTTCTCACTACTTTATATGAAAGCTAACAATATCGCAAAGCTGATTTTCATAATTTAATTACACAACCATTATACTAATGCTGACTTCAAAAATCCTTCTTCATTGTTCAAATTTAGCTTGACATTACATCTTTATATCTAGGCATTATCCCTTTGTTGCAACTTGTGAAAATGTTATTTTACATAAGATCTTTATGATTTTCAAAGTTGGTAAATATGTTGCTATTTGTTTCATCCTGTTTGTTCCCTCTACTCCTTGAGTTAGAGAACACTAATTTACTATCATAATTAGTATCCCATATACCCTTCTTAGGACATGTTTTTCTATTTGAGGATTTGTTTTATCTCATCCTTGTCATCATCTCTGTGCTCATGCATTAACAAGCCCATCATATTTCAGTCATTCAGTATGAACCCACATTGCATTCATGGTTATAGTTACTTGGAGTTCTTAATCTGGGCTACAAATGGGGGGAGACCTGCTCAACACTGATCTTATAACATGCTGGGTTTCCTTGACAGTTTTTATTGATACTTATTTCTTAAAGACTTATGTTTTGTCTACTTTTTATAGTTTTTAATAATCTCTCTGTCTTCCATGATGATTGAATTATTATATTTGTGATGTGAATTTTTACAGGAAATTAGTTGTTTTCAAGGCCATTTGATCAGTTAGTATGCAATATAGATTATAAATATATTATTCTGTCAAAAAGCTGAAGATTTAAAATTTTCTTTAATACTTTGGGAAAATTAAAAATAAAAAGCCACAGTTTATTCATCTAGATAGTAACCATTCTTAACAAATTAGATATCTAACTCTTACATGTGGAATTGCATCTCTAACACCCAGTAACTCAGTAAACTTATGTGGAAAGAGAGGTGTTGAAGATGTAATTAGTTATGAAGAAGTTATACTGGGGTAATGTGTGTTCTTCACCCTATATTACTGATGTCCTTAACAAATATAAAATAGAAAATATCATGTGAAGCTATAGACCCACCATGTAACTATGGTGATAGAGACCAAATTAAATATCCGTAAGTGAGGGAAGTCCCAAGAGTTGTCAGTAACCTGATATAAGGTTTAAGAAGTCACAGAGGATCATCTTTTGTAAAATTCAGGAGCTTGTCACCATTCTAACACCTTTATTTTCTATTTTTTCCCATTGTAAATGTGCAGAAACTTTTTTTGTTTTGTTTTAAATATTCAAGTTCATGCAGATAATTTAGTGTTCCCTAGGAAACCCATTATGTCCTAATAATTTCATGATGATCACAAGAGATAAATGATAAGTATCTGGTGCAGTTTCTGGATCATAAAGGTGCACTTAAAATACTACAAATCATTATTACTACTTGTATCATTCACTGTTACAAAAACCAACCTATTGTTTAATGACTCTTGTGCTTCAGCTATTCCTACTAACATTTCTTTATGGTTGTATCACATGGAATATCAATGTTTAATATTATGTAAATCACATATCTCCCTAGGTTGTCACAAAACATTAAACAAACTCTATAAAGACGAAAGCAGATTAGTCCTACATTTCCTCATCATCTATACCGAAAATGTCTAGTTTTCCTTCAAAAAGGCACTATACTTTGTATTTTATTAAAATGCTTATGTAGGAAAAAGGCTGAAACAAGATGGCAAGTATACATATTTTTCTAATAAAATTCTGTGATGTGGCTATGGAGTTTTCTGGGCTGTTTGTTTCACTAACAGATGCTCTACGCCATTGATTTTTCTTTGGCCCACTATTACCTTGGATGATCCTCAGTTGAGCAGCTAATATTGGAACATTACAGAGAAAGAAGAAAAGTATCAGAAGAGAGTCCATGAGCGAGCTTGATGATACACACTTCTTACAGACAAGAGAGCTAAGGGAATAAAAACTTGTCCTTAACATTCAACCTGACAGGGAAAACCTAATAGACATGTCACAATGAAACTAAAACTCTAAGCTATTGTGTCAAAGACGAAAAGGCATTTTGATTTCAATGTATCTTCAATAGTGGTCATGGAATGAGATAAGATAAAAGACATAATTTGAAAATGTCACTTAATTCACATTAGGATATAATGGAACTCTCTCCCAAGGCAAAATTACTCCCTGAGAGTAAGTTAAGCACATGGAGATACTACATTAGCTCCACTACAATAATGATCCCAAGTCCTCAGATACCCTACTCCTCAGTATAAAATCATAGTGCAGGAGAATATGACTGATTATATTTAGACACATTATGTTAGTTAAAGAAAGCATTATTACAAAAGCTTAATTTCCTCTGATATGTTCAAAATGAATTAGTTGTATGTACAGATGTCGATATTGTCTTTCATGATGTTTTGTTATTTATGACTTCAGAATGACAAATCCACCATTTCTCAGAAAACAAAACAACAGGGCAAAGAAGTACATTCTTCAAAACTTTCACTTAGATCATTTATTCAGAATGGGGTTTAGGGAATAATAAGTTCCTGATTGCAATCAAGAATGGTCTGATACATCTCTCCAACAGCATTGTTACCAGTTGTATGTGCTCATTAGAAAAGAAACTTAGACAACAATAACCATGGCAGTATAAGCAAAAATAGTTACTCTAGGACAAACTTGAAAATATCTTCCGGTTTACTAAGTACAATTAGCCGTTGAGTCCCAAACTTCCACAGAGTTTAATGGAGATTAAAAATAAGTGGAAACTAAATAAGCAAGACCCAGTTTTGTTTATTAACAAAATATGTATGTGAAATATTGCAAGTACTTCAGTATATTTGACATCATTCATTTAAATTTCAAAATATTTAATGGGCAGAAGATTTTCTCATTTACCAAATATAATAACACATCACTGCATATATAAAGATAAAAAATAAATTTTGTATATTTCTCGGCACTGTTGCAATAACTTGGGTGATTTCATATTATATTCAAAACCCATTTTGCAGCTGTAAATTCAGATTACAGACATTTAAGTATAGAATTTATTTTGATTATGTAGGCAGCAATATTTACTTCCTGGAGGACTTAAAAGAAGACAGCAAAGGGATTTGATTCATGGAAAGGACTTGGTTCATTGTGACTATCCTCCAGTGTTAATGTTGCCACAATTTAGGTACTGTAAGAAGGCAAGAGAAGCTGAGAATTTTCTTTAATATAAAAGGGGAATTTAGTTCTACAGCTGCATGGAATTGAAACCTTCAACAACACTAAACAAAATGGAAGAGGAATCTTCTCACAAACCTCCTAGAAGCTGGACCACTAATCGCTAGTGAAATTAGGAAATCAGCAGGGTTCTGTGGAATTTTCACCTCACATTTTTGAGATAATGCATTTCTCCTTTTTTTAAAGCTCATTTTTGGAATTTTTTTAAGACAGCATTCAAGAACCCATATCCTTATCAATGTATTTCATACTTCATCAAACTCTAATACATATATTAAAATTATAAAATTGAAATCATCATATATCATTCTTATTTAACTTCAGTGTCCTTATTCTTATATGAAATTCATATTCTTTAAACAGACAAAATTGTTCAATTATAAATGTATTCACGTCATGCCTGTATGAGCAACTATTACCAGAAGACATAAAGATAAATGCTCGTGAGGATAAGGAGAACAAAAAACCATTGCACAAGCTTGTTGAGAATGTAAATTAGTACAAACAGCATGTAAAATAGTGTAAAGTTTGTTAAAACATAAAAAGTAGAGCTACACTACTACCCAGAAATGTTTTTTGACTTAATATAAATCCAAACATAACAGGATTATTCTGTTAAAGTTATATCTGAACTCTCACATTTACTTTCATGCTATTTTTAGTTTGCCTAGAAATGGAAACATCCTATGTGGTCAACAACTAATTAATGAATAAGGAAAATGTGATATACACTCAAAGAATACTGCTCTAAACTAAAAGATAATAAAGTCCCTGTCATTTCTGATAATAGATGTACTGGAGATTATTGTGCTAGTAGAAGTGAACCAGGCTCAGAAAGATGAGCATAGGTTCATATTATCTACATGTGAGTTTATGAAACTTGACTTCATACAAGTACAAAGTAGTATGTTATCACCAAGGCTAGGGATAGTAGAGGCAGGAAACATGTGCCAGGCTGTTATGTGGGTATGAAGATACAGTTAATGTAAATATGAAGATTTAGTGTGCCAGTCCATGCAAGGATGATTAGGAATAATAATAATAGAGTCCTCTCTATCTGAGAAATCTAGAAGACTGAATATATTACTTGCACAAAAAGGTTGTGCTTGAAGAGACACATTTGTTTTATCTGATTTTAATCATTTGCAATAGATGCCTGCTTCAAAACATTATTTACTGCACATTAATTTAAAAGTTTTATGCTTTTACACATCACTAAACTATATTTAATTTAAAATAAGAATGGAGAGATAGCTCAGTTAAGTGCTTCCTTCATGATCATGCAAATCAGAGCTTGATTCCCGGAACCTGTGGAAAAACACTGGACATGCTTTGCACTTAAAATTCTACAGCTGAGCTGGCAGCAGCAGTTGGATCCTTGTGACTGGCTGGATGGCCAGTCTAGCTCAGTTATCAAACTGAGGGCCAATGAGACACTCTGTCCTGAAGTAAGTCAATGAATAAATAAATAAATAAATAACAGTGAGTTGAACAGTGCTTATGAGGATCAAAAGCAAAGGTCATCCACTGCCCTCCACATGCACATGTACAGTCAGGACACACACTTATCCACATGCTTGCACACACGCACATGCACAGTCAGGACACACACTTATTTACATGCTTGCACACATGCACTTGGGCACCTGGGCCAACACACACTAAAAATGTAAGAAAATCAAGTATTTTTATTTGCTTTTTGGATTTTTTGTGCATGCGTTTGTATGTGTGTGCAGATATTAATCAAAATGAGTAGATTCTGTCCTAAAAACTGTTATCAGTGCTTTCCAAATTACCTATATGTAATTAATTATTAACTAATTAATTATATATGTAATATTGGTTAAAGCAGATTTATAAAGAAGTGCTCCTGAGTGGTAGCTATATCCACAGATATATCTGCAATATGAAATTAAGAAATTTTATTATTATGGAGAAATATTATTAAAAAGAATGCTGGGCTGGAGAGATGGCTTAGCGGTTAAGTGCTTGTCTGTGAAGCCTAAGGACCCTGGTTCGAGGCTCAGTTCCCCAGGTCCCACATTAGCCAGATGCACAAGGGGGTGCACGCGTCTGGAGTTCGTTTGCAGTGGCTGGAAGCCCTGGCACGCCCATTCTCTCTCTCTCCCTCTATCTGTCTTTCTCTCTGTGTCTGTCGCTCTCAAATAAATAAATAAATAATTTTTTAAAAAAGAGTTAATTTAAAAAAAAAGAATGCTAAATTAGGATAAGTAAAACAGAGGGAGGACTCTGTAGATAATAATCAAATTCAATTAATCATCAATGATAAAACCGATTTTGAAAGAATGATGCATTTTCATTTAATAACAATAAAATCTAACTTCCTATAGATTTCTAGCTTATGAATATATAGACCTAAAAATAGTTTCTAAGAGTAATAGGTCAATAGAAACAGTTTTCAAAATTCTTTGGAATTACAATATAATTCCAGTAATTATTCAGTTTATAAATATATATAAAAAATCCTAACATTGTATTGTCTCATGCACATGACTTACAGCTTTAGTCTGCTGCTCACTTAAGAAAAAAATAATCATTCAAACAAATGAAATTGTTCAAGAAATAATACAGCATATAGAAATACTATAAAATAAGAGCTTTTGTACTTTTCAGTAAATGATACTGTTCTACATTATAAAAATAAAGTTTTATTTGATGGTTGGAGGAAAGAGATAAGAAAGCACAAAATTTCAAATAAAACTATTTTAACAATATTGAAGCATATACATATATATATATATATACATATATATATATATATATACATATACACACACACACACATATACACACACATACATACACATTTTTTCTTGACTCTTGAATGTAAATATAAACTGCTTTTTATACAGGATAAATATGTAATTTATTTTGTATGTATGTTATGAGAATGCTTATGACTTCAAATTATATGTGTCAGTTAATTTTGAATGTTGTAATCCTCAAATTATCTAAGAGAGATAAGTATATGACATGCAAAGCTTGAAGAGTTAAAACTCTTGTTTTCCTGGAACTTATGGTCATGTTTTTGATTACACGTTCACACTAATGGGAATTATATCACAGCCATGATTTGTGTGCTTTCTAGTTTTGAGATTCTAAATTCTTCATTTATTGCTATGCAGTAATACTTTATCCACCAGAACATGCTGCATTCGAGTTGATTTCAATGTAATTTTGAATATTTTCCTAACCCAACTGACTGGCCAACTATGCCTGAACCTGTTCAGAAACAATCGCCCCTACAGCCTTCCTCTTCCGTGACAGAAACCAAGGAACCTGTTTGACACTAATCTAAAAGGACATTCGCAGCTCATGAAAGAATCATCACCGCTAATCAAATCAGAGGGAAACCCACCACTCTGCACCACTGGAGACGTCTCACGAGCTGAATATTTCATAGCAACGGGCCCTAGCTGAAGTAGAAATTCTCCACAGCTCCGGGTTGCGTGCAAATATTTACTTAAACATTCTAGCCCAATCCAACCGGTAAGCTGTGAGGGCACCAGTGAGCCTAGATTGATCCTTATGAATTATGGTAATGACGTGTGACAGGGCTCTTGCTAGGTCACGACAGCTTACTTTGGTCCCTCTGGTCTTCCCAGCAGTTGCATGGTTAAGTGGGCAGGGCGTCGCAGGAAGCCAGATGCAAGCACAGTGACAAATGTCTGTTTTGACTGCTTAAAACTGAACTCGATTGTAGAGGTGCAGAAACATCAAAACACAATCGAGAATGATACCAAGCCCCCGAGTCAGGAGATTGTGAGCTGCACAAGAAAGCTGGGAAAACACGATGTCCCTTTGTCTCCATTTGCAGCACCGATTCATCCTTACAGCGACATCAGGTCCCCTGCTACCTTTGTTTCTGCACATTTAAAGAGCGTATTTACCTCTAAGTAAGTTGAGAGGCAAAAGATTCAAAGAAAGTACAGTGATATTTGTACTGCTTTGATCATTATTTGGAGTGTTGGGTGTAAGAGAAAAACAGATTAAAACATTAAGTTAAATATGAATGAAGCATCTTGACTTAGGGAAGTTGCATTCTTCAGTGCCAGTCTTCAGCAACAAATTCCAGTCAACTCATCCTTCATTCCTTCATTCTTGTTAGTATTAATGGTGATTTTTCTCTATTCCAAGTATCAACTAATTGTTTCCTATATGAAGTTCTATGACTTCATATGACTATGGCTGCTTACACAAGTTGACCTGAGACCATCAGAACATTTATGCATGTCTTAGTATCTGGTCATTCGAGTACTGTTACTTGGAGCACATCCTGGAAATAATGTATCAATTATTAAGACAAGATATTTAAAGTTATGTTCATTTAAATGTTCCATACCTCTTAGAGGGCATCAGACATTCAAGATCCTGTACATGGAGAAAGGACAGGATAACAGTGCGTATACTCAGCAAACAGAGAACTGAATGTCCAAAATCTAGGAAAGCAAAACAAAGACTTATAGCATGGCTATTCAAGCTCCTCCTTTGTATCCATTTATTTTGTCTTTGAGTAATTGATGGTTTTATATCAAGGCCCTCAGGAAAGAAAAGATAAGGAGCTCTTAACATGGGCAATTGGCCATGCCTCTAGCTTTCCTAAAATGTTTTTGGATTCCTCTTTGCAACGTGTAGCAGGAACAGAAAAGATAGGTAATTTTGTGGTATCTGGCATTGACTGCTTGCTGTAGGCTCAGTTCCATTCAATCATTAGTTCTGTCCAGCCCATCAAGTTGAGGTTTGAATACATCATTGACATCTTCAACCTAATAAGCTTTTCAGTTGCCTTTAAACTAATTACCCACCCTTCCAATCCACTCTCACTCACATCTTGCCTTGATATGATTTGGATCTGAGATGTCTCCAAAAGGTTATGTTGTAAAAGCTTGGCCTCCAGGCTGAGATATTGTTGGTGGTTACTGCAACCTGTACAAAATGGGGCCTCTTGGTATGATGTGAGGTCATGTCCCAAGAGGTGGTATGGGGGCATGAAAGCCCTGGGTGTCTGTCTGTTGTCTGTCTTGCTCCTCTCTTCTTCCCTCCCTCCTTTTCTTCCCTTCCTTCCTGGCTAACACAAAGTGACAATTTTACTTTTACTCTGCTATATGTCTCTTCCATAATGTTTCTCAACTTGCCACAGGATCAAAGGCAGTGTGATAAGTAATATGGGTTGCCACCACTGATTTGGTGAGTTAAAATAAGTCTTCCTTCCTTTGAAGTTCTCATCAGGCGTCTTGCCAGTGTAATGAAATACTGACTAACACTACCAAGTTTCGGCACTTTGTGGTAGGGGATTGTAAGTGTGGTGTATGTGAGGGGATATCATAGGAACATATAGGCATACATGCATGCAGAGGCCAGAAGATATTTAATGACCAGCTCTGTAACTGTCCTGCCTTATTTCCCTGGACATACTCTCTCACAGGGGTCTGGAGCTCCCCATTTTTCAGACAGACTGGCTGATAAGGCAGTCACAGCTATCTTCTTGTCTCCACATCCCCTCAGCATTGGGATTACAGATGTGTGCAGCCATACCCAGCTTTTTTTTTTTTTTTTAATTGACAGCTTCTATAATTATTGACAATCAACCATGGTAATTACTACCCCTGCCCCACTTTTCCTTTGCAACTATCTTCTCCATCCCATCCCCGCCCCTCTCAGTCTCTCTTTCATTTCGGATGTCATCATTTTTTCCTCTATCATGAGGGTATGGGGAAGGTAGTGTCAGGCACTGCAAGGTCATGGGTAGGTATCCAGGCCATTTTTGTGTCTAGAAGAGTGCTTTGTAAGCAGTCCTACCCTTCCTTTGGCTCTTACGTTCTTTAGGTCACCTCTTCAGCAAGAGACCCTGAGCCTTAAGAGATGTGATGGAGATGTTTCAGTGCTGAACGCTCATCTGTCACTTCTATTCTGCACCATGGTGCCTTCTGAGTCATCTCAGAGGTCACCGCCATCTGGGAAAAGAAGCTTCTCTAAACAAAAGTGAGAGTAGTGTTAATACAGGAGTCAGAATGCTAAGAGAAGTGCTTACCTGGCAGTTTGCATACCCAGCTTTTTATGTTCATGGTGGGAATCAAATGCAGGTCATGAAGTGTTTTGGCAAACTTTCTTAACTACTCAGCCATCTTCCCAGCCCTTCTGAAAATCTTATTTAGCAAAAGGTTTCCAATTCTTTTAGTATGCATTTCCCTTTGCAATACATCATATTCTGTAATTCTCCTTACAGGGGCTTCTAGGTTTTGAGCCTTTTTATAAGTATTATGGCAATGAGAAGTGAAGCTTTAGGTTTTTATTAAGTTAAACACCTTTCATAAGACAGACACACTGCCCAATGGGCCATCAGGAATGCTAACGACTTTTAAGTCAGCTACTTCAATACAGTCTGCTACAGATTCTACAGAGAAGGGAAAACTCCCATGTCAGCCAGAGAGGAAAGACTTCTGTAGTAAGGGAATGCATAGTTTACGGTTTTAGTGTGTCCAGCTTCATCTGCTTTCATCAAAGCCCCATCTCATCTCAGTGTCTCACTATCAAACACATTAGCTTTAAAATAACAGACCACCTGAAATGGAAAATCAGTTTTCTTAGTAAGTAAATAACAAAAACCTCCTACTTGGTTTTTGGAAATATCCTTTAGCAAAAGAAGATAAAAATCACATAATTATAGTTCAGTTGTTTGTTTCTTTATGTTCAAATACAGAAGATTAAATGTTACTTATGCAAATGTTGAGCTTCTAAATTAAGACATCTTTTACTCTATTTATTTTTGTATTTACTTAATTACTTATTTATTTATTGTTTTTTCAGGTAGGGTCTCACTCTGGTCTAACTGATCTAGAATTAACAATGTAGTCTCAGAATGGCCTTGAACTCATGGTGATCATCCTACCTCTGCCTCTTCAGTGCTGGCATTAAAGGCATGCACCACCATGCCCAGATAAGACATCTTTTATTTTTTAAGGCAAAGAGGTTTATTAAGAAAAGTGTGAAAGAGCCACCAAATGCCAGTGCATGTTTAATTTTTCAGTCAGCATCAAAAGAAGTGAATGAAAAACAAAAGGAAGAAAATTTATGCTGAGTTAGAGCTCAGAGAAGTAGGCAGACTCAACACTGAAGTTCTGAAGGCAACTGCCAAACTTGAATTATTTACTTAAGCATTTTAGCACTTGTAGAGGTCACCAAGCAACTATATAGTTTTGAATTTGAATAAAATACATTGTAGCAAAACACTCTTGGTCATCTGATGACCAGTCTTCTGTATGCATTTGATTCCAGGATATTGCATGCAGAAATTCGAGTACCAACCTACAGACTCTGGGAGTTACTATATTTTTCCATTTCTAATATGATAATTAACAGTTTAAAATTATTATAATTTGGTTATGGATTCTAATTACCAAGAGTCCTTTGTTTTTATTTATTTATTTTTGTATGCGGTTTTACATGATGTATGTGTGTGTACTGGCAAACACACATCATGGTGCATAGTTAGAGGTGCAAATAACCTCTGGTGCCCACCCTCACTCGCCCCTTTCCTTCACCCAAGGCATCTCATTCTTTGCCATTGAAGTCATCAGGCTTGCTCACCCACCCACAGGGTTCTGAGAGAATGCTATCTGTAAACGCCATCCCACCACAACAGTGCTCAGATTATGGATGCGCACACAATGTCTTATGGGTTTCTGGGGAGCCAAATCCAAGTCCTCACAATTGCCCGCACTCACATTATCCACGGAGTCATCTCTTCAGCTTGACTTTCTTAAGTTTCATTTCATCTGAAATCACCTTGTTATAATTATATATCTATCAAAGTTTTATCATCAAAAAGAGGAAAGAGGGGCTGGAGAGATGGTTTAGCGGTTAAGCCCTTGCCTTTGAAGCCTAAGGATTCCCTAGGACCCATATTAGCCAGATGCACCAGGGGGCACACAGTCTAGATCGTTTGCAGTGACTGGAGGCCCTGGCACACCCATTCTCTCCCTCTCTCTCTCTCTCTCTCTCTCTCTCTCTCTCTCTCTCTCTCTCTCTCTTTCTCTCTCTCTCTCTCTCTCTCTCTCTCTCTCTATATATATATATATATATATATATATATATTTATAATAATATATTAATTAAATATTTGTATATTTATATATATAAATATATTACATATATATAAATATATATATATAGAAAGTTATATATATATATATATCTCACTTTCTCTCTCTGCTGCTCTTAAATAAAGAGTAAAGAGAACCACCAGGAGAAAGAAAAATATATATTCATTATTTTTGAGAAAAAGAGAGAGAGAGAATGAGTGGCCAGGCCTTCGGCTGCTGTGAACAAGCTCCAGACACATGCACTCCCTTGTGCACACGTGTGACACTGCGTGCGTGCAGCATTGTGTGTCTGACTAAGTGGGACTTGGAGATTCAGACATGAATTGTTAGGCTTCGCAGGCCAACACCTTAAGGGTTAAGCCATCTCTGCAGCCCAGAAATACATTTTATAGTCATTTACACAAGATAGAAAATAGCATTCCTTTCTGTAAACCTCCTTGTTTCTCCTATGATGCAGTTTCTTACAGCGCTGATGATGAAGCGGTAGTGACTGAACTTCAGGCAGCAATGCCATCTTCTGAAACTAGCTCCTTGGATTTCTCTAATCTGGCCAAGTTGTCTGTAATATTTTGAGATAATGATGGGCTTTTCTTTCTAATTTAAGGTCTAGTGTTTACACTTATCCTACCTTTGATACAGCAGTGAATTCCCTTTTTCAGCTGTGGGGGACAGGCTGTGTATATGCATGTGTACACAAGGACAAATTTCTCATACTTACATTTTTACGTTCTCTTAGATTTTGTAGCAGAAGTGATCAGTTTGGAAATTGCAGTATTTGATTCTCAGAGTTTGTTTTATGTGTTTACTGTTTGGTGGTGTTGATGGCTATGGGGTTATGTAATCATATGATTAAAAACTCTGGCTTTTATAGAAACATTTTTTTCATGGCTTGTTAAAGCATTGTAACCACTTCTCAAGGTTGCCTTTAAACTCCTGGCTCTGGGGCATGACTTTGTTCTCTGTTTGTATTAATGACTTGGAGAAAGCCATAGGGTAGATGACCATGAGATACATAGATTGCAGAGAACTGATGCACTAAGACAATGAAATTGGGAATAGTTGGTGGGGCAACATAAGCTAGAAAGGAAAAGAAAAACAAGGAAAAAATAAAAACAAGAAAAGCAAAGGAAAAAAGTAAAGACAAACCAAATTCAGTATCACAGCATCTGGAAACTGTTTTCAGAAAAAATGATGAATAAAAGAAATAATAGTACATTTTTAAAGTATTAATAACATTTGGACCTCTTATTACACTAACATATGGAATATGTTCAAAATGTTCAATGAAATTAAAATAGTTCATGAGAGATACCTATATAAGGTCTCTTTTTAGATTATTTACGAAATACCATATACCAGTTTATAAATGTGAGTGCTGTGCTCACCTTTGATGAGAGAAGTTTTTATTTATTTTTTTTTTTTACTAGCTTGTGACTACTGCAAAGACTGAAAGCTGGCTTCAGGGTGCTGAAAATAAGTGACTCGAGTGCTCAGCACTAAATAAGACATCGCTACCTCCCTTTCCAATGCTCAAGGAGACAGAAAAAAAAAAAAAAGTGTGGCTGAAGTGTGGAGAAGGGGTATGGGATGTTTCTTCTGAATATGACATGCCCATTGCATTTACGATGTCATAGAAAACACCCTCACTTGTATGCAGTCTCATAATATTGAGTCTGTCAACATTCCATCTTTGATGGGAGTCCAAGGAACATAAAATAGACAGAAGAGACAGTATTTGAAAAGTGGAAGGTATTCTGTGGAAGAGCAGTGAAGAAATGGGAGACAAAAGGGGATTATGATAATAGGAAAGGATTATCATAAACATGCATAATACTTGTATGAAAATTCTTAATATTTAAAATAAAAAGCTTAATTTCAAACTAGTCCAAATGTTATGTCCAAGATGCAATTTCAGTATGTTTAAATTATATAAAATATCCATTTTACTTATTTTGTGTACTTATTGAGTCCTTAGAATTTTTTTTCAGTACACTTCATCTACTTTTTATCTGCATGTCTTAGTGTCTTACTCTATATAACCAAGAGGAGTTAATCACAATTCTTAAATCAATCTCAATATATCATTAATCTCTGCAACATTTTATGTTTGGGATATGTGCAACTTAGTATCAGATTTGAGTTCCAAACAAATAATGAGGACTCAGGAGATAGCTTATTGGTCAAGGCACTTGCCTATGAAGCCTAAGGACCCAGGTTTGATTCCCCAAAATGCAAGTAAGCCAGATGCACATGTGATACATGTATCTGGAGTTCATTTGTAGTGGGTAGAGACCCTGGCATGACCATTCTTTCTCTCTCCCTCTCAAATATATTTTTAAATTACAAAAAAAAGAAAAAAAACCTAATTAAATGATGATAGCATATAAAGCATAATATTGGGATATAAATTTTAACACTGTTTTCCATTAAGTTAAAGATAAAAGTATAATCTTTAAAAAATCATGAATATGTAAATAACTTTATAGCCATAATAAATTGCCATAAAATGATAATTTCTGATTTTGAATAAAGATGTTACAGTAGCCATGTTCATTTAAAAAAAATATTTATTTGAGAAAGAGAGAGAAAGAGAATGGGTACACCAGGGCTTCCAGCCACTGCAAACGAACTCCAGACACATGTGCCACCTTGTGCATCTGGCTTATGTGGGTCCTACAGAATCAAACCTGGGTCCTTTGGCTTTACTGGCAAATGTGTTAACCACTATGCCATCTCTCCAGCCCACCATGCTCAATTTTTTTCTTTTTATCTGTTTCCTCTCTAAATAAGCCTTTCATTTTTTTAATTTTAAATAAAACTTTGCACATGTATACTTTTAGTAACTATTTCTTGAAAAATGTTTAATATTAAACTTGGGTAGCATGAAATGAGATTTTTCAAAAATATTTTGGCCTAAATGTGTCTTCAATAATAATATTAGATTTATTTACAGGAAAAATATGGTTAAATTAGCACTTAATTATGGAATAAATTATTTCACAATAATATTTATAAATGTATAAAATTTAAAATTATAAATAATTACCTAGCTGATCTGATATACATTTGAAGAATAATTTAAAATATTTTAATCTCCTTCAGAGATATTATTGTATTATTACTTTATGTTTTATCTCAGTTACTTTAAAAATTATGTATACTCACAAAGGGCAAGGTTATTTTAAGGTCAGTTTAAATGAATAAAAATGCTTTTCCTTGAATATGCTTTTATTTCATAGAGTTTTTTTATTTTTTGTGCATTTTTATTTGTTTATTTGAAAATGACAGACAGAGAAAGAGGCAGAGAGAGAGAGAGACAGACAGACAGACAGACAGAGAATGGGCACGCCAGGGCCTCCAGCCACTGCAAACGAACTCCAAATGTGTGTGCCCCCTTATGCATCTGGCTAATGTGGGTCCTGGGCTATCGAGCCTTGAACCGGGGTCCTTAGGCTTCACAGGCAAGCGCTTAACTGCTACTAAGCCATCTCTCTAGCACTATTTCATAAAGTTTTAATTTAAATATTTTTTATGAGAGAGAGAGAAAATGATAAAAGAATGGTATCCAACCCCATTTTTAGTTAACTTTCAGTAAGATTGTAATATTTCCATCAACATAACAAATGCATTTTTTATCTAAATATAGTATATTCAAAACTAATAGTAACCATTTAATCTTCATTTTGAGTGCATAAGTGCTGAAAGAATATTCTATTTATAGTTTTAGCACAAGGTTGAATGCACTTATCACACTTCATTGCTTGCACATTTTAAACTTAGAAAAAGTGTTAAG
This sequence comes from Jaculus jaculus, assembly GCF_020740685.1. Classification (NCBI taxonomy): domain Eukaryota; kingdom Metazoa; phylum Chordata; class Mammalia; order Rodentia; family Dipodidae; genus Jaculus; species Jaculus jaculus. The sequence goes on along the minus strand of NC_059105.1, from coordinate 150,688,304 downwards.
AGTCTTTTTTATTGATTCACAGGCTAAGCAATTTCATTTTTTGTTTTCATACTTTGACCTCCAACCCCATGATCCATTAGGGCACTACAATAGCAAGGTGTAGACACATCAACTACAAAGAAATAGAATGAAAATGACACTGTCTCCAGCTAGGGATGCATTAATAGACCTGAGAATTCAAACGTAGAAAAGGCAATTTTTTCCTGCTGGGAAGTGGCGTTCTCAAGAGAGCCATCACAGACTGGAGAACATGATATGAAAATCAATAAAGGCCCTATTGTGCTACTGACGCGTCCGGTAAGCGTCATTTTATATCTTGCTAGCGGATATCTAAAGGAAGTTAAAGCTACTTTGCTCATAGTAATTGGATAAATCTCTGTCATCAGTGGTCTATTCTGCTGTTCAACACAAAAATAAACTGTGAGGTCCAGTTGGGTATAAGATCTCAAGAAAATGAATGTGAAAATGGTGAGGTTTTTCACAGATGAAATAATGGGATCACGGAAGTTTTCCACATTACAGAATTCCTATCATTACACATGATAACTGTAAATACAAAGCTAGTAGAAAGCAATTGTTGGGGAAACATCAAATTTGTTAACCAAGTAAAGGAAGTTAAAAGACATCATCACACATACTAAGATGATTTGTAAATCCTGACTTGGTAATTTGGAAGGTTTAATTTCATAAATTTGTATGGCATTAGGCTGGCAGAATTGTATGTTTGAAAATAATCTAGATTTTTTTTTCTGGAATATATTGTTTATTTTATTGAACGTGTAATATCAGGTTACTGAAATAAAATATAGGACAATTCTAGGGCCATCATTTTTTTTTTTCTTCTTTCCTCCAAATGTCACTTACTAGTTTTCACATCATTTTGCCTAAACAAATCAAATAAATTCTCTTATAATACTTCCTTATGTTATTTGGTATCTGCTATGTTATTTTGAAAGACACTGGGTATGGTCGAGAAGTTACTAAAGTTTAAAGTTGAGCGAGGCATGGTGGCTTTAATCCCAGCCCTTGGGAGGCAGAGGTAGGAGGATCTCTGTGAGTTCAAGGTCACCCTGAGACTACATAGTAAATTCCAGGTCATCCTGAGCTACAGTGAAATCCTACCTCAAAAAACACAACAAAAGCAACTGAAGTTTATATTTGAAATTATATCTCTTGACTTAAAATAGAACTCCTCTTACCTCTGCTTCCCGAATGCCAGGATTAAAATTGTGAGCCTTGATCCTACCCTCTCCAGTGTCTTGTGGTTCAGGTGCTTCCTGTAAGGGTCTAGTGAAGGTTCAGCCATTTGGTCTGCCTTTTAGGAAGTAGAATTTTATGATACCATTGCTGTTTGGGTCCAGATTAGTGTTTCTCACCCCTTTGATACCCTCCCCTCCCTCCTCATCCCTCCTAGTGTCTAGTCCATGAGATGCTTGCTGGATGTGTAAGGTATCTTGGGTAGATTCAGGTTAGGTGTGGTAGATGAGTGAGACTATGTGTCGATTTTTTCTCTGTGATTGGGTAAATTCACTGAGAATGATCTGTTCCAGGTTCAACCATTTTTCCTCAAATTTTTTTGTGTCATTTTTTCTTACTGCTGTATAGAATTCCATTGTGTACCACATCTTAGTTATCCATTTTTCTAGTGATGGACATCTGGATTGATTCCAGCTTTTAACTATTACAAATTGAGCCACTACAAACATGATTGAGCAAATTTCTGTGGCCTGTGGTTTGAAGGTTTTAGGGTAGATGTCCAGTAAGGGTATAACTGGGTCTGTTGGTATCTATAGTCAGCTTTTTGAGGAATCTCCATATTGCTTTCCAAAGTGGTTGTAACATCCTACATTCCCACCAACAGTGAATGAGTGTACCTGCTTCTCCACATCCTCGCCAGCATTTAGTTTCATTTGATTTTTTGATGGTGGCTATCCTTATTGGGGTAAGGTGGAATCTCATAGTTGTTTTAATTTGCATTTCTCTGATGATTAGGGATGATGAACATTTTCTTAAGTGTGTGTTTACCATTTGTATATCTTCCTCTGTGAACTGCCTGTTCATCTCTTTGCCCCATTTTTTGACTGGGGTGTTTGTCTTCTTATTGTTTAGATTTTTGAGTTCTTTGTAGATTCTATATATTAGGCCTCTATCAGTTGGATAACCTGCAAGTATTTTCTCCCATTCTGTGGGTAATCTATTGGCTTTACTTATTATATGCTTGTCTGTAAAGAAACTCTTCAGCTTCATATGATCCCATTGGTTGAGTAGCTGTTTAAGATCGTGAGCCACTGGGGTTTTGTTCAAGAAGTCTTTTTCCATTACTATATCATGGAAAGTACTTCCTAAAGTTTCTTCCAGTAGTATTTGAGTTTCTGGTCTTATATTGAAGTCTTTGATCCATTTGGACTTGAGTGTAGTGCATGGTGAAATGTGTGGATCAAGTTTCAGTTCCCTGCATGTGGTTATCCAGTTTGTCCAGCACCATTTGTTGAAGATGCTCTCTTTTTTTCCAGCCTATATTGTTCGGGCCTTTGTTGAATATCAAGTTGCTATAGCTGCTTGATACAAAATCTGGTTCAGATGCTGGGTGTGTATGGCGGTACACGTCTTTAATCCCAGCCCTCAGGAGAAGAGGTAGGAGGATTGCCATGAGTTTGAGACCACCCTGAAAATACATAGTGAATTCCAGGTCACCCTGTGCAAGGGTGAGACCCTAGCTTGAAAAACCAAAAATAAATAAATAAACATATTTTGTCAGTTGCTGGAGAGATGGCTTAGCAATTAAGGCACATGCCTGTGAGGTGTATGGACCAAGGTTCAATTCACCAGGTCACATGTAAGCCAGATACACATGGTGATGCATGCACCTGGAGTTCATTTGCAGTGGCTAGAGGCCCATTCTCTCTCTCTCCTTCTCTCTGTCTCAAGTAAATAAATAAATCTTTAAATACACACACACACACACACACACACACACACACACACACACACACACACACATTTTCAAGCTGGGGCTATCTGGCAGGTAAAGGAAGTTACTTAATAGCCCAGAATACCTGGTTCCATTCTCCATTTTCCACACTGGTCCATACATCTGGTTTTGTTACAGTGTCAAGGGGCCTGGTACACCCAGTCATTTTCTGTCCCTCTCTCTTTCTCTCATTCTCTTTGATAGCAAATTGGATTAGTTTTGTGCTATTTCTGATTTGTGAGCATTATTTTGTGCAGTAACAAGGATGCCTGAGACTGGAGTTCAGGGAAGGATTAAATATCCATAAAGTTGAAGGAGACCCAAAAACCAAGAACCCCAACTTTGTGTCCTTGTTCAACTTATCAAAGAATTGAAAAGACAGACTCAGAGAAGGCTAAATTATGAGGTGTACTTCAGGGAGAGTTAGGATCCAGAGGGAAGGCAAGCAGGAAAGCGCAAGGCAAAGAGTACTTCCCTTTCCTGTCTGGCTGGAGTTGGGGTGGGAGGATGTTTGGAAGAGAGTCTGGAGAAGGGTCATATAAATGTGAGAAACAAATCAAGAAAATACCCAAAACAAGGCAAGACCATGTTCTAACCAAAAGAAAGCAAGGTTGGTGTGGTGTTTTGATTCAGGTGTCCTCTATAAACACTTGGGTATTCTGAATGCTAGATTTCCAGCTGATGCAGATTTGGGAATTAAATGCCGGGGTCCAGGCCTGGCTTGAAGGATGGTCCCTGAAGAGAGGTGTGAGAGGGAGTGGCATAATAATGACTCAAAGTCAAGTTCTGGTGCAAGCTGACAGGCTAATGCTGAAGGCAGCTGAGTTTTTCCATCTTTCTCTCTCTGCTTCTGTGTTTCTATTTTTTTTTTCTCTTTTTCTCTTGTCTTTTTCTCTGTTTTTCCCTGCTTCTATGCTTCCATGATTCTCTGCTGCCACAGCTTTTAGTCTCAGTCTTTTATTTTCTGATCATGTCATGCAAGAGCAAAGTTCAAGAAAGGTATCATTTCACAGAATTCATAGAAACGTTTTGTCATTCCTTTTCATCAAACAATCCTGTAATTATTCACCTCAAGTACAGTCATCAGGCCCCTATAATTATTAACTGTTTTCACATTTTCCCCATACATGTGTGGTCAAGCACTTGTGATTTCCTGAACTTCTACTTCCAATTACTATATTAAAGGTGAGAAACAAAACAACCACTAATGGGGATTCCCATAATTAATCATTGATCCAATAGATCCATTTATCCCTCAATCATTTATTTTGAATTTTCCTTTTCATGTCTTTCCAATACTTAGACTTTGGTCCCCCAAATTGAACTCTTTCTGACTTCGGTTGTTTTTTGGTAGGGATTCTTGGTAAAGAGTCATAGTTTGCTGCAATTGTCACCATTTAGAAAAATTAGTCATAGAACAATTTTTACATTGTTCCAGGAGGTTCATTGTTTCCTCCTAAGTGTACTGTACTCCATGCCTGACTTTAATTAAGGCCTTTAAGAAAAACAATTGTCTCCGACCCACTTTCCTGTTTTTCCAATTCTATGCCAGAGCCTCTTTCAAATACATTGACCATTTCACTAACACTAATTTTTACTGGAAAAGTAAACTTAGAGATTGGGACGCCACATGAAAGACAGAGAAAGAAAAACATTATACAGAAAACCACAGATTTCTGTAGTGTAAAGAGCCAAAGACTTTTCTATAGAGGGGCCACATTGGACTTCAAGGAAGAGGCAGCTGGGCTGGAACTGTGTCGTGCAGCTCTTCAGTGCTCAATTCCTCGTGATCCTGAAATCGCATGCTTGCCGTCTCTGGCAAATTGTCCCCTACAAACTTAGGTGTTCTGAATGCTAGGTTCCCAGCTGATGCAGATTTGGGAATTAAACCTCCTGGAGGCAGAGTTATTGTTGGGGGTGGGCTTATGGGTATTATATCCAGTTTCCCCTTGCTAGTGTTTGGCACAGTCTCCTCTTCCTGTTGTCCACCTGATATTGGTCAGGAGGTGGTGTCCACCCTCTGCTCATGCCATATTTTTCTCCTGCCATTGTAGAGCTTCCATTGGAGCTTATAAGCCAAAATAATCCTCTTTCCTTTTTTTTTTTTTTTTTTTTCCCATAAGCTACTCTTGGTTGGGTGATTTCTACCAGCTATTTGAACCTGACTGCAACAGTTGGGAAGAGGGGGAGGAGACAGACAGTGTATACTTCACACAGGAAAGTGTATACTTCACACAGTTTACAAAACAGGCAGAAAGGGGCCAATGGGGCTAAGAAACATTCACACGTGTAGTTAAGCTCATTTGTATGGCTCCAATATCCAATTACAATTAGCCTCCTTATTAGACTCATGTACATAATGGATAAGCCTGATATTTTCCTGGTTTCAGGAGGATGACTCAGGAGTGGGCTGTCCACAGATGAGCTAACTTAATAATGCAGCTCTAAATGGGAAGTTGTTCCTTGTCGCCATAGTGAATGAGACTGAAACCTATATAGGATCTAATCATTTCAGGGCAGGGAAAGTAGAATCTATATTTCTGAGGGTCAGTCCTTAGCTAACCACCTACCGAAAAAAGGCTGTATACTCCTCATTAATATCAAAAGTTCTTCAGTTATTGGCATTGACCAAAGCCCAGATGGTGCCTGCTAGTCCTTTCATATTGATGTCCTTAGAGTAGCAAGTCCCAGACCAGAAATGAACAGAAGACCACCCAAATAAAAATTTAAAAGGAGAGTTGTTAGTTTATTAAGCCAGCCTCCATCTGTCTCCTCACAGCAAGGAGGAGAGAAGCCCAGTCCTACTTTATAGTGGGTTTTTAAAGACAAAACCACATTCCTTTACAATGACCTACCTCTTACTCTTCAGTCAGCTCCCCCAACCCCAATTATCATTTGCAAGAACAAGCAAGCACAATTTACAAAAGCAGAATTTGGGCAGAGTGAGCACAAAATAAGGGAAAGACCAACCCTCAATAGAAGCTCCTATGGAGTACCAGGCCACCTTGACCTCAGGGCCAGAATAACCTCAGATGTCTTTACTGGAATCATGCCCTTAGGCTTGTTGTTACTGCTCTGTGTTAATCTTTAATTTTTTATGGCTCCTTGAGAATGTCAAGATAGCTGAGTGGCCTAAGATGGTTTCCTTTAGGTCTATTCACCAGCGGTTCTTTCACTATTTCAAAGAATAAAATCAAGGACATGTGGGTAGCTGTTGAAATAGAGATAATTTATTAAGGAAGAAAAGATTTTGAGCATGTAACCAGGACAAAGAGCTGGTCATTGGCCTATCACTCACGTCGTTTTCCTACAGTTGGGCATCCAAACATTTTCCTTTCATGTTCTAACTCTCGAAAATTTAGCCCTGATGGGAAGAGATTCCAGTCAGCTTGCCAAGTGCATTTGATATGAGAATGTGTCCTATTTTTGATTGTGGCAGAGCTTTCTCATTTATTGGTTAAGCTATAACTCAGGATTGAAGGTACCAGACATTCATGGGCAAACAAAACTTACATTGAGTCAATGGCCTCCAGGTCTTTGACTTATGATTTTGGATGAGTGAAATACACAGAATATGGAAAGACAAGTTTGTATTGGCTTTTTTAATAGAGTTTAAGAGAGTACAAATGCAGAGAGCCTACAGTAGGGCAGGAGAGGGTTCTCAGAATTGGGAAAGACTGGCTTGTGATCTTGACTTGGGTCATTCCTATTTTTTTTAAATTAAATTATTTATTTATTTATGAGACGAGAAAAGGAAAAAGGGGCATGCTAGGACCTCTATCCACTACAAACTCCAGATGCATGAGCCATCTTGTGCATCTAGCTTACGTGGGTACTGGGGAATCAAACCGGAATCCTCAGGCTTTGCTGGCAAGCGTGTTAACCACTGAACAATCTCTCTGTCTCCCTGATTAAGGCCTTTTATGGGAAATAACTGGATGGAGATTGTGGTGGTTTGAATATGATAATATGTCCCCCACCCTCAGGTAGTTTATTTTAATTGAGGTTAACATTTCTGCTTAAGTCTTCAGCAGTCTACTTGCAGGGATGTGTTACTGGGGGTGGGTCTGATTCCATCCCAAAGGAGTACAGAGCAGTTTAAGCTCTGGAAATTCCTGTTAAGTTTATGTTTGTGGAGCTGGCTGTTGATGGTTTCTCTCTGCTTGCATCTGTGAAAAAACAAACAAACAAACAAACAAAAAACAAATAAAACTTCTGTCATTGATGAATCTTCCCCTGGATCTGTAAGCTTGAAATAAATCATTTCTTCACATAAACTGTGCCTGGCAGGATGTTCATCCCAGCAATGTGATGCTGACTACAATCGAATGTTGAACCAGAGAGTTGTCGTCTGACTATGATGAATCTAACCATGTGTTAGAACTTGTGAATTGGTGGGATGTGCATGGACTTGGTCTTTCCAGCTACAGAAGCCTTACAGGGAAGCAAGCCATATTTTATGTGCTATTCTGGTAATAGTTTGAAAATCTTAATTGCAGAGAATTGTATTGGCTTATGAACTTTCAAAGGGGAAGGAAAGACTACAGAGAACATTGTTGGAACTGAGCTACTGCCATAAAGGCAGGCTATGTTCTGCTGACCATGCCCAGGGAGTTTGATGAAGGTTAAATTTAAAAGTTATGAGCTGGGCAGGGTGGGGCATGCCTTGAATCCTAGCACTCAGGAGACAGAGGTAGGAGGATGGCTCTGAGTTTGAGGCCACCCTGAGACTACATAGTGAATTCCAGGTCAGCCTGGGTTACAGTGAGAACTTGCCTCAAAAAAAAAAAAAAAAAAAAGAAAAAAGAAAGAAAGAAAGGAAAGTTATGGAGTACTGTGCTTAGCAGAAGATAAGGAACTGAAAGCTGTATTTTTTAAAGGTGAGGAAATCCAAGCACGTTTAAAGCTAGAGTTATAGGCATGGAAACTAGTTTTAGGTGGCTAAACCTACTATTGTTAAGCAGATTACCAGCATCAAAGATAGGCCAACTGCTTTACATTGAAACAATGGAAAAGATGGATGGTGTCCACACAGGATTGGATGAATGAGTAGGAATGCAATTTTTTGAAATGAGAAGATTGAAAGGAAAAATTCTGAAGGATCAAGTCAAGATACATTTCTTCCTGTATTAATAAAATGGCTGTGTTCATGCACATCTGGTATTGGTTTTAGAAGCATGAAAAATACCTGGAAGTGTGTCATGAAGTGTACATGTTTCCAGAAACCACTCTTAAAATGTGGTGTGGGAGGCTGAGTGATATTACTGTATTGAAGGCCAAAAAATGTAAGTGCATGGAGTTAAAAATGAACTGTGGTTTGCAATGGAAACCCAAAGGGTTTTTGGATATACCAGGACTTCTCAAGGACTACCATAGAGCACTGTTGACTTGGGATGAAAGATTTTCCTTGGCTACTCAGTTTAGCTTAAAGGATGGAAATTAAAAATTCAGAAACTATTGTCATTTGCTATGGATATCAGGCTTGAATTACAGATATTTAAAGTTTGCCTGATGGTTATTAATTTTGTATTGGTTTAGTCTCTCCATGCCATGCCTTACTGCAATGGAAATGTTTAGTCCTTGCAAATTCCCCTGCATCTATATGCTTAAAATAAATCCCTTCCTCTCATAAACTCTGTCTGGTTAGATGTTTGTTCCAGCAACATGGAGCTGATTACAACAGAGCTTGAGCTGGTCAGCTCAGACCCACTGCAGGTGTTCAAATGCCAAAAAAGCAAAGAAGCTTATTTACTTATATATTTTTCAAATAAGAAGAAAAGATTTATGGAGAAATAAGACCCCAACCCTTGAGTTTGTGGCCTCTAGAAAGGTTGAGGCTAGGAGGGCTCCTGTAGGGAAAAAAGAGAAAAGAAAGGACCAGATTTTCTCTTATAAACTCTAAGACATTCCTTGATTTTACTTTAGTGAGTCCTTTGTACTAAACTGCCTTGGCTTCTTTCATATGTTTATCTTGATGCTCTCTCTATATTCCCTACTATTTTGCAACAGTTCACTGTCCATTGCAAATTATAAGGTTTAGGGGCCTCAATGGAAGGCAGAGATAGTTTCTTGGGACCAAGATTTTATTTTTTATTATTTTTTTAATTTAATTTATTAGTTTTCTTTTCAGTAAATACAGGCAGTTTGGTACCATTATTTAGGCTCATCTGTGATCTACCCCCTCCCATTAGACCCTCCTTGTTAATGAAAATGGGTCGTGCATTGTGGAGTTAGCCCCCATTTATTGGTATGATAAATGTCTCTGCAAATCATGACCCAACATGTGACTCTGACATTCTTTCCGACCCCTCTGCCGCAAGATTTCCCTGAGCCATGTTGGGTTCATTTTTGGTCTGCTTCAGTGCTGAGGTGTTGGGGGCCTCTGAGGCTCTGGCTCTCTGATTTGGTAGGAGTTGATTTTTCTCTGCGTTGATCTCCTTCCCCTTTGTGCTGGTATCCGGTTCACAGGAAAACAACACACACAAAGTCTAGGAGCTCAAAATCATTTGTAGTATGATTATGATTTCTTCATTATTTCTTTGTAAAAATGTCTAGACTTATAGGTATCTATTTCAAGGCTTGCTATGGTATGTGTTTCTGCTATTTGTGTAAATTTTACCTATATCATGCAATCTGAAAAATTATGTTGTTTGGGATGGACTGAGTAAGGTATACCCATATGCTCATGTGTTTTGAATGTTAGGTCCCCAACTGATGTCATTTGGGAATTGGAGGCTTGCTGAAGGGTATGTGTTGCTGGGATGGGCTTATTGGTGCTATAGCCAGCTTCCCCTTTCTAGTGTTTGGCACACTGTCCTGCAGTTATTGTCCATCTGATGTTGTTCAGGAGATGTTGTCCAAACTCTACCCGTGCCACATTTTCATCTGCAATCATGAAGTGTCCCATCTAGACTATTAACCAACATAACCCATTTCCTCCCACAAGCTGCTCTTGGTCTGGTGCTGTCTAGGAGCAATGGGAAGGAAACTGACACACCATGACAACAGTTCTTGAAGTTAGAAGATCTAAAATTTTGGCACCATTACTTTGTTTCTCTTGATATTTTTGTCTGTACTGGAGTGGGGGCTGTAGTTATACTCCATATAAAAGCTGTTGGTTGATGTGTATGTAAAATAATGTTGCTAGGATCACTAAAATTAAATGTAATCTGCAAATCAATTTTGAAAAAAAAAATGTTTAATGGGAAATGTTTCCTTTTTAAGAAATAGAACATTTTGGGCTGGAGAGATGGCTTAGCGGTTAAGCACTTGCCTTTGAAGCTTAAGGACACTGGTTCAAGGCCTGATTCCCCAGGACCCATGTTAGCCAGATGCACAAGAGGGTGCATGTGTCTAGAATTCGTTTGCAGTGACTAGAGTCCCTGGCATGCACATTCTCAATCTCTCTCTCTCTGTCTCTCTGCTGCTTTCTCTGTCTGCCTGTGTTGCTTTCAAATAAATAAATAAAAATGAACAAAAAATATTAAAAAAAAGAAACAGAACATTTTTCTTTGTTTGGTTCTTCACTGATTTATCATATATATTTCATAGTTATTTATTTAAACATCTTATAAGCATTTTGTTAGAAAAAACAGCTAAGTATTTTATTATTAAAGATGCTAATTATAGCCCCAGGTTGTTTTAATTCAAAGTTTACTTTTGTGCTATTATGTAGAAAATGAATATATCTTGCATAGGAATCCTAAATTGTACTGACATTTTATACTTTAACATAATTTTATTGAAATTCAAAAAAGTGGTTTCTTATTATATTAACTGTTATATGAACATTTTCATTTCAGTCTTATTTTTGTGTAAGGTTTATACAGATATTTTAGATCTCTGTGGTTTGTGGATTCATTTTATAGGCTGTAATTCCTTTTCTTTAGCCTTTTTAAGAACTCTGAAATCTGTTCAATGAAATAATATGAATTGTCATTTTTTCTCAGAGCCTGCTCTGAAGAGATTATTATGGATTATGACTAGAAAAGAGATCACTGATCCATACAACAAAAATTAATTGTTTCCTCTTTTTATAGAAACGTCATACATGAGAACTATCATTTTCACAGTTTTAAGGAAAATTAGAATATGGTTGACTATAAGTATAATATTTTAGAGTTACTTAAAATTTCTTCATCTTTCTTATCTAAGTCTTTTATCCATTGATTATTAGTTTTTTTTCCCATTTCCCTGTACATAACTATTTTAGATACACCGTATAAGTGGGATCATGTGATGTTTGTTTTTTATGTGACAGTTTTATTGCACTTAAAATAATATCCTTAAAGTATATCAACGTTGTAATGTCTTTTAGAAGTCTCTTACATCTTATATTTGATTATAACGCACAAACATGTACATACATAAAAAGATACAAATATATGTATATATGTATACATATACATACACTTTAATTATCTATTTATCTATTGATGGACATCGTGTTTATTTGCACATCTTGGGAATTTTGAATAGGGTTGCAATGAAGACAGGAGTGCAATATAACTTTGATAGTATGATTCCTCCATATGGAATAAGTTCTATTTCTATACCCTAGAATAAACTCATTGAGAAGAAAATTGGGAAACATCCCTGTTATTGAAGCTTCAAAAGTACAAAATAGGGGCTGGATAGATGGCTTAGTGTTTAAGCGCTTGCCTGTGAAGCCCAAGAACCCCGGTTCGAGGTTCGATACCCCAGGACTCATATTAGCCAGATGCACAAGGGGGCTCATGTGTCTGGAGTTTGTCTGCAGTGGCTGGAGGCCCTGGTGTGCCCATTCTCTCCCTCTCCCTCTCTCTTTCTCTCTGTCTGTTGTTTTCAAGTAAATAAAAATAAACAAAAAAAAATTACAAAGGTACAAAATAGGAATAAACTAAAAATGAACAACATAAACTAATATGTGGAAAGAGTGATGCAAGACATGAAAATAAAATATAATAAAATTGAAAGATCCAATATGTATTAATCAGATTTACTCTTGTTAAATTCTCTGAAGTTATCTACTGATTATAGTAATTCCTGTCAAAATGCATGGACATGCTACAGAAATTGAAAATAACCTAAAATTCACAAAAAGCCACAAAAGATCAGTCATCACAAAGGCCATATTGATCCTCATCAGAATTTGTTACTTTCCTGATTTCAATTATATTATAAAGTATTATAATGGAACACTATGGTGAATTGTTTGAATACATCATAACCAAGTATAGTCATTTTTTTTGAGGAAGGGAAAATTAAGGCTTATGAATATTGTAGTGCAAGAAAATGCAAAACACAGAAACTCTTCACAAATAGAAATATAAAATATCCAAACTAAGATAAAATAAAAGCAAACATGAATAAACATCAAATGCTTGTTGATCCAGATACACTTTTAGAAAAAAAAATATTTCAAGGGACTAATGAGAAATACTAAGATATATAAAATTATAGCTTATTTTAGAAAATTTAAGTAAAATTATAAGGGTTCCTTGTTGGAGTATTTTGCAGCAATCATAATTATCCTAAAAATGTGTCCAGGAGGGCTGGAGAGATGGCTTAGCAGTTAAGTTCCTTGCCTGCAAAGCCAAAGGACCCAGGTTCAATTCCCCAGGACCCACGTAAACCAGAGGCACAAGTAGCACGTGCATCTGGAGATGCACAAAGTGGCTGGATGCTCTGGAGTGCCCACTCTTTCTTTCTCTCTCTCTCTGTTTCTCAAATAAATAAATAAATAAATAAAAATATTTGAAAAAATGTTTCCAGTAATATACCTATACTTATAGGTTTGGGCAAATATTTTTAAATGATACCTATCTATTAGTCTGAAGATACCATGTGTCATTGTACAGCCATGGTTGTTTTTATGCAATCTTTCTTTTTGGTCTTTGCATTGTGAAGTCATAAATAAAAGGGAAACAATTAAAGACCACGGCCCCAATTACAATTAGAATTATCTGAGGAAAAACTAAATAAAAATAAAAAATATACATACATACTTATATATACACACATACATATGTGTGTGTGTGTGTGTGTGTGTGTGTGTGTGTGTGTGTGTATGTATGCATGCATGCATTTATGAGAGAAAGAAAGAGGCAAACCAACAAGACACATTCACTACCTTCAGATACATGCACTACCTAGTGCATCTAGCTTACATAGATATTGGAGAATTGAACCTGGATACTTAGGCTTCACAGGCAAGTGCCTTAACTGCTAAGTAATTTCTCCAGCCCATAAATAATCAATTTAATCTCAAGACAACATTGTAAAAAATATCTGTGAATATTATGGTACTCTCAGAAATAAATATATAAGGAATGCTATAGAAAATAGTGATAAAGAATTTTATTTACTTAATTATTTTTACTTTTCTTTTTATTTTTAATCATTGTTATATAGTCTTATATCCCCTCTACCCCAGACCCATTTTTCCTGAAGGCCCTCTTCAATTGCAGCTATTGATGTTCACTGCAGGGTAAATAAGGACTCAGTTATTCTTTGTGTGTGTATGGGGGTGTTTTATCAGCATATTTCTACCCACCCTTTGAATTTTATTATCTTCCCAGCAAGAATGTATTAATAATAGTCATTTTTTGTGTTTCTATTTTTATTTCCCTTATATTTTTATTTTTGGTAATTGTTAATTATATTATGTATGATACACTAATTAGAAAAAATAATAATTTTAAATGGAGCCTCAAACAAAAATTTCCACTGACTATATTTAATTCTTAATATTTTCCCACTTTTTGAAAAATGGTCTAGATAGTGAATGAATGAAATTTCAATTTTCATAGTTTCTATGTTTAAGCTAATCACTGATTCAATTCCAATATTTTCTGTTTTGTTCCTTTACCCCATAGTTTTATCAGAGAATAAGAAAGGCCCATTGACCTTATACACATGTGAAGTAAACTATGGCAGGATTAACAAATTTTGGAAAGAACTGGCTAAAATTTGTCTTCAACTATGTCTCTTCCTTTAGAAAACTTATAACTGTCAATTATGTTAGGCTAACCAATTTACATTAATAATGATATTATATTCTAAAATAAGATATCCCTTAATTGTAAAGCTTAGATTTACATTATTTTGTGAAGAAACATTAACATATATTTCACAGTTTCTATGCTAAGCAGAAACTAATTTTAATAATAAACTAGAAATAATCCATGCTGTTTTCAGACAATGACTTATTGCATGAAAATATCAAAAAGTAACAGGACAGTCTATTTTCCAGTCAGGTATAATTCTTTGCTTTCAAGTAGCTAGGACATACTTTACATTAAACCTGAAAACATGGTTAACACTGTGTGTGTGTGTGTGTGTGTGTGTGTGTGTGTGTGTGTGTGTTTAATTAATCACTTTTAGAAGCTCAGTTAAATGCTAGATTCCATCTATTAAGACAGGATGATAATGACTGACAGAGCAGATAAATGGGTGTGAATAAATTGTTTTTCACCTGATTTAAAGACTTAAAGTGATCATTAACACCAAAATAAATACTATCATAATGTGCATGTCTACTATGCTCTCAGCTGGTGAAACATCACCCAGTTTTACCACAGCACAGATACTGACATAGCCCCGTTAACATTAGCATCTGTTTTCATCAAAGGTTTTATAAACTTCCTTCAGACTGAAAGAGTGCAGTAGACTTCAGCGCATGGCAAGTATTTCATAAAATTTTACATTTTCGTTTTTAGTTGCCTTCACATTGCTGGGACAAAACACCCAAGCAAAGCACCGGATAAGATGAAAGGATTTTGGCTTACAGTTTCAAGGAAAAGCATTATGATGGCAAGGGAAGCTTGGCATGAGCAGAGGCCGGGACTCACCTCTGCTGCAGCAGGTGGGAAGCAACAGCAAGAGAGTCAATTGAACTCTGGGAAGGGGTGCAGAGTTGTAACACATGTAAGCCTAACCCGGTAACACATCTATTTCTGCTAGAACCCACCCCCCTCCCCAAACTGCCACCAGCAGGGGAAAAAGCATTCCATATACATGAATTTATAGTAGAGATCTGATTCAAACCACTATGCCCTGCTCCTGGTCCCCATAGGTTCACAACTATTTCGAGATATAAAACAGTACTCAGTCCAACTTTAAAAAGTCCCCATTGTTTCTCCCCCCACCATCCCAATCCCATCATTGTTCCTAAGTGCAAAGTCCAAGGTCTCACCTGAGACTCAATAAAGTCTCTTAACGGTAAGCCTGGAAAATTAAGTCAGAAGTTAAATATACACAATAGCACAGAATAAACAATCACATTTCAAATGGTGGCAATAGGCAGAGAGCAAGGAAAGAGTGAACCAATGCAAATTCTAAAACAAGCATGGCAGGTATCAAGCAGCTCCCGGTCTGTTGGGCACCTGCTACCTGAGAAGCCCTTTTCATTGGAAACTTCTCCCCTCCTGCTGGACTGCTTACAAACTAAGAACAAGCTCCATCTAGAGCCAGCAGCTTCCCTTGGTGGTCTGTGGCCCCATAGTCATGATATATCCAAAGCACTGGGTTCCCTACAACAACCCTTCCCTTTCTCTCTCTCCCTTCCTCTTTCTTGCCTTCTGTCTGCCCCTCCCACCTTCTTTATTCTTTACTATTTTCTACCTGTCTTACTTTCTTTCTCTCAAAAATATCTCTATCTGTAAAATTTACTGTCTTATTGGTGGATCAAACACTCAACTTCTGGAAGGAAAAGGGTTTAGTTTGGCTTATGGTTCCATAATATAGAGCTCATCACCCTCAGAAAGGTATGGCAGAGAGGAGCCAGAAGACGGTGCCACATAGCAACAAAGGAAACAGCAAGTACGCTAATAGGATCTGACTATAAACGCTCAAAGCCTGCCCAAAGTGTCAAGTTTCCTCCAGCTAAGCTCCACTGCTCCAGGTTATAGTATGGGGATATAGTACTCACAAACACCACATCGTCCATCAATCCACTCATCCACTGCTCCAGGTTATAGTATGGGGATATAGTACTCACAAACACCACATCGTCCATCAATGCACTTATCCATCCATGTATATTATCTCCCTAGCCATTCTGATCTTTCTTAAATTATTTGTCTTTGAATTTACTGCACCTAAAGCATTTGTGGAGCTTTTAGGATTTTGTTTTTAATACTCAACCATGTTTAAAGTAGGATAAATTACAAAATCAGTTGTAATTAAAAATTACCACTAAAATGACATGAACTTAAAATTATATATTTGATAGATAAATAAAATTTTACTGACAAAATACTATTAATTGTAAAAAAGTGCAAGTAATAAAACTTACAGATATTTTTGGATAAGCATCAACATAAAATGAGCAGTGGTGGTTAGGAGTAAGGATTTACAGAAATCCATTGTATCAATAGCTAAAATTGAGTCCTTATTAGAAAATATAAATAAATCTTGTTGGACTCAAAATTAGAAATACCTCGTGGAATAAATAGATGTGTCATCCATTGTGGATGTACAACTGTCATTAATGCAAATCAACCCTGATTCATGTGCTAGAGGGATTTCTGGGGGACATACCCATAGAAGATCATTTAACCCAGATTTCATAAAACAAATAAAATGCCTCCACTGACTGTGAGATATAGTTGGGTCATCATCCTCATGTGGCATAGTGTTGTATTTTTAGTATACTATTAGAAATGTCACCTTAGCTCAGATAAAATACTCTGGTATAATTTGTGCAGCACTAGCTGGATAAAGCTTCAGTTGTGACTATCCACAACAATGTGTGGTGTAAAGAATTCGAGGCAAGAGCATGCATCTGGAGTTTGTTTGCAGTGGCTGGAAACCCTGGCGTGCCCATTCCCTCTCTCTCTCTATCTGTCTCTTTCTCCTTCTCTCTCTCTCTCTCTTTCTGTCACTCTCAAATAAATAAATAAATAAATAAAAATGAACTAAAAATTAAAATAAGAATTTGAGGCAACATTTTAACATGTGAGAATGTATTCCAAAAGTAAAATTAGTATGTTTTGGTAATGTAATTTTGTGATTCATAATTGTAGAGTTTGATTTAAGCCTTCTTAATTCTTAGCTATTCAATGGAATACAAAATTATAGCTGTTATTATCCACAACAACAGATACAAAAAGAATCCTTGAGGCCTCACAATATTGCAGTTTACCAGAAAAGTTTAGTAGGCATTACAATCAGGTAACCACTAGAACATAAATGTAGAATAGAGACTATTTCTTTTGTTAGTGCTTATGTCAACTACTTATGAGGATTTTTGTTTTTCCCATTTCTGAGTGAAGGCCCTCCAATTGCAGTTAAATATGGGACATTTCCAAGGAGATATTTCTTTCAAGTATCCTAAAGAAGTTAAAAGAAATATGGCAAAATTGATATTAAAGGCTCTTCTATGTATTTATTTATTTATTTACAAGCAGATAGAGAGAGATAGAGAGATATAGAGAGAGTGGGCACACCAGTGTCTCTCAAGCCACTGCAAAGAAACTCTAGATGCATTCACCACTTTGTGCATCTGGCTTATGTGGGTACTTATTGGGGAATTAAACCCAGGCCATTAGGCTCTGGAGGCAAACTCCTTAACCACTAAACCATATCTCCAGCCCCATATGAGGCTATTTTTTTCTTTAAAGTTTTATATATAACATGAATTAAACATTTATATAGAATGTGTTTGCAAACAATCACAAAAGTTTACGATTTATGTTTTGTTTTGTTTTTGTTGTTCCTGTTTGAGGAAAAGTTTCATTCTAGCCCAGGCTGACTTGGAATTCACTATGTAGTCTCAGCAAAGTGGCCTCAAATTCACATTCTCACATTGATCCTCCTACCTCTGCCTCCCAAGTGCTGGAATTAAAGAGATGCACCACCAAACCCAGCTTTGAGTTGTTTCTTATCCTTGCATTTCATATCCTAGAATAATATTCTGCATTACTAAAAGATGACTATGTTCATGGCACACCGGAGAATTTCAGAGTAGCTCACTATGTTTAGGCTGGTGGTTTAAGAAGTTACTGCTAGGTTGGGACAGGCTTGCAAGATGGAGTCACCATGGTCAGCAGAATGATGATGGAGGCATAGGAAAATGTACTATTCACATTCTTCAAGAAACCAACCAGTCATTATCCCCTCCTCACCTAAAAATGCCCCAGGTCATGGTTTCCTTACCCCTTATCTTGTAAGTCACATGTTCACTTTTCTGGTGTCACACCGTAGCTATTTTAAATGGTTAATGCAATGATCTTCCCTAAAGGAACTTTTCAATTCAACTTAACAGAAGAATTATTATTCTTTTTTTCCTCTCTTCACTTTCTCCCAAATGAAAGAGCCAAATAAAGCCTACTACCTGAAAATTCACTTTGGCTGTGCTCCTCTCCTGTGAGTCAGCCCTGACAGCTCATGCTTTTCCCAAATAAAAAGCTTTCATCTTTGCCTCAGAGTGGTAGGTGTGGTTTAGTCATTCCCAAACCTTACAGTTACTAGTCATTAAAACCTTGTAAATCGAGATTTGAGGTAAATATAAAAGTACAAAGATTGTGCTAGTTGCTTCTTTATATACTCAACTAAAGTTCAATTAATCATTTTCATGTAACAATGAATATTGATTCCATAATGTTATAATTAAACCATGCCTTCATAATGTACTCAAATATGGCATAAAATATCAGTGAACTCAATATATAGCATTTGTTTACAGATGTGTTTCCTTTCCAGTGCACTAAGTACATCATTTATTTTTAAAACTATGATATTGATTTGGTGTAATTGCCTAGTAAAATAATGTAAATAATTAGGCTGTATGACTTAATAACATTGTTGATATTTATACACCAGTTAAATTGATTACATCGTGACCATAAACCTATCTCTCATTTTGTATTATTTCATCTTTGTGCACTGAGAATATTAATCTTAAATTTTTTAAATATATTTGGTTTGGATTGAGTACTGGTGCAATATTCCTGAACTTATATAATGTATATAAAAATATAATCTATTCTTCAAAGTTATGGAATGATATGAGAATGATTTATTTTAAATTGTTTTTAAATGCTTGGTATAATTTGCCAGTGAAGACAGTAGGTATTAAGATGTATGTGCCACCATGTGCATCTGGCTTATGTGGGTACTAGGGAATCAGAACTAAGTCCTTAAGCCCTGCAGGCAAGGGCTTTAATTGCTAAGCTAAGCCATCTCTCAGGCCCTCGTTCTATTTTCTTGAAGCCATCATACTTGTATCAATTATCTTCTGACTTACCCTAGAGAATAGGCTGTTTTTAGGCTATTGTCATGAGATCATAAAAAATGTTATTAAATTTTGTTTTCTTTATGTGATACATCAAAAACAACCACAAAAAGCATTAAACTCTCCCTAGAATTTAGTTACTTAAAATCAGCATGCCGAGATACTTCCCAAATGCTTAAGGACCTCTGCAAATATTTTTCTTCCATAAAAGCAATAAAAGCACTGACAAAAAGGCTTAAATCAGCATTTGCAAAATTTTAACAGATTCAGAAGAAATAGCTGAACCTGTATCAGAACAGTGTTACCGTTTTTGGCCTTGTCATGTTGGCTAATCTTTATTATCACCGTGGCAGGAATGAGAGTCTGCAGGAGATTAATGAAGCAACCCCTGATGGGTCTGGACCCACTTGCAGAAACAATTAAATAATAAGGCCTTTGACCTACCAAGTGAATCAATCCCTTTATGGATTCATTACAAGAAGACATTATAGAGAAATGTTGCATAGTAGGAAATGAGACCTTTAGGAACAACTAGTCACTGGATGCTTATTCTGAGGTATTGTATCTTGCCCAGAGCCCTTCCTCCAAGTCCCTGTTTGCTGTCAGACCACCATGGTGTGAACTGCTCTGCCCTAAAGTGAAGTCTCCAGCATGTTAAACTGAATTCTCTTAAACATGAGCCAAAGTAAACAATTCCTAACTTTATTTTTTTTTTCTTTGTGTCAAGTATTTTGTCACAGGTCATAACAAAACACTGCCTCTGCATATTCCATTACCCCTGTCTAGATGCTTATAGAAATTTTATGAGATGGTGGCTTTAAAAATCATCCTGATAAGAAAAAAATAATAAAGAACAGCCACTCATTTAACACTGGGGATTTCTGAGTCCATCTACAACCTTAACAATAAGAGATTTTTAATATTGCAACATTCTGGAAACTTTCCAGAAAATATCCATTCATAAAACTTTTTTCTTATTTGGATACACTCAGAATTTGTTCAATGAGGAATTCTCCATATCTCATAATTTATTAAACCAGATCAACAATAGTTCAACATTGCAGATGTGAGATACTTGATACCATAACAACAGTTGGAACAGATTAGACACTTTCCATAAAAATAATTTTATAAAATTGGGTAGAAAATATGCATAGGGGAGGGACTGAAAATCCCATGTATTTTTTTTTTTGTGATCTAGAAGGTCAAACATAAATGCAGTTTTTGTATGTATCCATGCTCTTCAGAGGAAAAATACAAACTGGTTGAATAATTTTGGAGAGTGAGAAAGAGGGAGTGATTTTAAGAAAATATCAAGTTCTAAGTCTTAATTAAATTTGCTGGCCAGAATGGCAGGTTGGAAGATGACAATTCAAGCCCACAGACTACCAGCAAGTTTTTCCTTACTTCCGGGAAGTGAACATTTTTTCATAATCATGCATTATGTTGATTGAATGAGAAACATTTAAGGATGGAGAGCACTGTGATTTACTCAAAGTTCGAGGCCACCCTGAGGCTATATAGTGAATTCCAGGTCAGCTTGAGCCAGAGTGAGACCTTACCTTGAAAAACAAACAAACAAAAAAAGAATACTAAGATGGGTGTGTGCTTAACATTTCTTTCTCAATGTGTTTCTAATGGTGTGTGCTTTCTTTTTCTTTAAAAACAAAAAAAATGTACTGTGCTGGAGAGATGGTTTAGCAGTTAAGGCACATGACTGTGAAACCTAAGGACCCAGGTTTGATTCTCCAGGTCCCATGTTTAAGCCAGATGCACATGGTGGCACATGCATCTGGAGTTTATATGCAGTGGATAGAGGCCCTGGATTGCACTTGTTTGCTTTCTCTCTCTCACTCTCTCCATCTCTAATAAATGAATAAAAAATTGTAAAATCTTAAAAAAATGTACTCAGTGTTTGCTAGGTACCAAACACAATTATTATCATTGTTAAGATAATGAACTGGTAGAGGAGGAATTGCTTTCAAATTCAAAAATTGAGGTACCTGACAATTAATTTTTCTTTCTGAGATTGTAAAGCACTTAAAAAATCTCATAAAATGCCAGGTTATCCTAGGCCCTAAACCATCTGGCTCTATGGCTTTGTAGGGGAAAGTAGGTGGTGAATGAATGAGCCAGGGAGTATCTGCTGTTATAGTAACAACAGGATATGAACAGAGAGTGATTTACAGATCTCTAAAGATCATGCACATCTGAGACTCTCAGCAAAATCATTCTAAAGCACCAGGTCATCAAATGAATGTTTTGGAAGAGACATAAGGGCTTGAGGGTGTTTCACCATTTGGGTCTGGCATGATGTAATTGCTTGGTAAGTAATAACGTGGTAATCATGTCTTCCAATCGCTTTGGAAATGCATCCATCCCTCAATTATGTACCTTTTCCAAAAGGTCATAATTCAACATTCTGTGTCTGCTGTGATACATGGGAAGATAAATCAATTCCTATCCTGTGTCACTCTCCAGATGCCAAGACTCACACCACTGGATCAGGTATCATTTTGTCCAGCCAGGCATTCACTCAAGATGTTCAGGACGTGAGTCCTTGGCCCCATGACAGGTCAAGGGAAGGGCTATATCTCTCTAATCTGTGCCCTCCTAGGTATGACAATCAATCTGAAATTCTAGTCATTTATAAATTTGGGGGTATGGTAGGAATTGAGAAAACATTTCCACAGCGATTACTGTGAGTGTTTGAAAATGAAATAGCTATATTATAATTTTTAGAGTGAGATAATAGTCTCCATCATTAATGCTAAATAGGATCAAAGAATCATTTTGATTTTTTTTGTGTGTAGTTGGCTCATTTAAGTTCACAGATTTTTCAAATACACACATGCATAAAAACACACAACAGCCTTAGTAATTAGCTAAAAATCAATTGTGAGTACATGTGCACAGTGTGCTTATGTGTTTTAGGATACAGTAGAAGACTATTCTATTTCTTAAAACACTTATTATTGAGGCTTTATAACAGAAGAGAAATTAATAATTTTAAATCAATCATAATCACAAATAATAGAAACCTAGTGAGATGATTTTTTTCTTACATTAAAGTGAGTTACAGTAACAGTTTTCAATTTGCTGCCATAAATCTATTAAAATAAAAATAAGTCATAATTTTAATAAGTAAGTTTAAAAAGCAAGAAAATAAACCAAGAAAAAAAAACCATGAAAATAACATATTTTATGAATTAGCCAAAACAAAATGGATTTAAAACTTGAACATTTTACTTGAAATAAGTGTAATAGTCTGTTGACACAGGCCTTGGGTTGAGATAAAACACACAAATAGTTTGCTGTTATAAAAATTTTCTTTATGATACCAGAACAATATTTTAAATTGTGCTTTTGTAATTTATAAAACCATTTTAAACTCTGGTGAATCAACAGATTTGATTGTTTAAAAGTCAACAGCTGGGGTTGGAGAGATGGCTTAGCGGTTAAGCGCTTGCCTGTGAAGCCTAAGGACCCCGGTTCGAGGCTCGGTTCCCCAGGTCCCACGTTAGCCAGATGCACAAGGGGGCGCACGCGTCTGGAGTTCGTTTGCAGAGACTGGAAGCCCTGGCGCGCCCATTCTCTCTCTCTCCCTCTCTCTGTCCTTCTCTCTGTGTCTGTCGCTCTCAAATAAATAAATAAAAATTAAAAAAAAAAAAAAAAGTCAACAGCTGTAGCCCTGTTACACAAAATGCAAACACACACACACAAATACAAATAAATACAAACACAAGTCAGGTTTTATCATACAAATGATCTCTCCAGTGTTCATCTTCCATTTTATTTTTGGAAAAGGGCAAAGGGATTTCTTTTTTTTTTTAATTTATGAAAACACTTTCCAGGGGCTAGAGAGATGGCTTGGGCATTAAAGTGCTTGCCAGCAAAGTGTAAGGATCCCGAATGGATTGCCCAGTGCCCACGTAAGCCAGATGCACAAGATGGCATATGCATCTGGTATTCATTTGCAGTGGCTGGAGGAGCTGGTGTGTCCATTATCTCTCTCTATCTGCCTCTCTCTCTCTCTTTCAAATCAGTAAATAAAAACACAATTAAAACCACTTCATATTTTAAACATGCATTTATATTTGTAAACTTATTTATATATTATGTATTTATCTATGACTAAATTTATTTTTATTTCATTATGGTCTTGCTGCGACTGGAGATTTAACTAAGGGTCCAAATTATGCTGTGCAAGCACACCACCACTAATATCTTTCAAGTGCAAAGGTTTAATTTTAACATGTAAAACCTGAGAAAATTTAGTCTGTAGCTTCTTTGGGTCTTCAGCTTGGAATACATGGCTATGTAGTCATTATGGCATGCTTTTGTGTATAAACAAGTGAAGTGAGGTGCTAATCAAGTTCTGTTGGTATATCAGTTTGTTTTTATGTCTAAATATATCTGTAAATTAGGAAATGTGACTACAATTATTGTTAATTTAAAAGGCCTTAACTTTTCTATTTACTTTAATTGCTATTTACTTATTTTCACGTGTATATGCATGTACTCCCAGACACACACACACACACACACACACACACACACACACACACACACACACACGACAAATATGGGTTTGGGTGTGTCAGGAACACTTACTACTGAAAATGACTCCAAGACACTTGTGCCACCTTTTTCATCTGGCTTATTTGGGTGGCTTTGGATTTGAGCCCCTGCCAGCCCACTTTGTAAGCAAGCACCTTTATCTGCTGAGTCATCTTCCCAGCCATTGAATGGCTTTTGAATTGTCAAGTTTTTCGAGTTAGTTTTAATACAAGATGTAAAGTAGTATATATTTAAGAGTCTCTTCTTTCCATTGTTACTTTGGGTAATAAATTAGTATGAGAGGTGAAATGAAGAGAAGCATATTATAAAAAGTAGTTATTTTCTTGCCCCCTTGGGTGACAGCCGATCTTTTGCCTGTGTTCCTCTGAGGAATGTTGTCTTTTAACCTTGTCTGTGAAGGAGAGGAGGTATTTAGTTCAGTCATGCACCAAAGCAGAAAATTAGTCTACTCTGGAAGGCTGATCAGTAGAGCAGAAAGACTGCTACATTTGCAGGTGAGTGGAGGCGGTATTCAGAAAAGAAAGTGTGCTGTGCTGTTTGAGAGGTGAAAGATATAAAATGTTCTCATCAATTTCTATAAAATTAAGTTAATGTCAACAAAACATGAAATATACTGAGAAAGCCAGGAACAAATGACAAATTTATAGAATTAAGTAGAATAATCAAAGATACCAAGTAGATATTAACTTATATGAACATATGAAGCACAACATTTTTGTGAGTTTGTATTGCTGTATTTCAAATTGTCACCATCAGTGTGCCTTAATAAAGCCCAAGCCTATTGGTTCACATCTCATACGGGAGCTGTGGGAAAGGTTTCTTGCTGGTTATTGACTATAATATTTTTTAAAATTTTATTTATTTATTTGAGAGCGACAGACACAGAGAGAAAGAGAGATAGAGGGAGAGAAAGAATGGGCACACCAGGGCTTCCAGCCTCTGCAAACGAACTCCAGACGCGTGTGCCCCCTTGTGCATCTGGCTAATGTGGGACCTGGGGAACCGAGCCTTAAACCAGGGTCCTTAGGCTTCCCAGGCAAGCGCTTAACCGCTAAGCCATCTCTCCAGCCCTGGTTATTGACTATAATTGCTCTCAGTACTCACATAGCAGTGTTCACATTTAGTTATTATATTAGAGTCCTTGTCTTGAATCCTTCGTAGGCACGCTTAAGACAAAGTGGCCTGCTTCTTTCTCCAGAGCTGAGAAGAGAGCACATACTGCAAATCTTTATATATGCGACATTTGAAACAATGTAATGTAAAAATACTAGGAGTATCACATTATCGTCTTAGCCATGTTTTCTTGATTAAAAGAAAACCATATATCTCACCAAACCACATAATGAGATGCTATGTAGAGGAATTCCAAAAGTTTATATAACCACAGCATCTTTCCAACACAGCATTAGAAACAACTAAAGGATGGTCCTGTACTGATTATTTCAAATAAATGCCTAAATGAAGACCACTTCAGCTCAGTTGGCAACGTTATTGGTACGCAAGTATAAGGTTGTAACTTTGGGTTTCCAGCACTAAGATAAGAGCCCGTGGTGCCAATATTCCCTGAAACCCTAGTATGGGGAAGGTAACATCAGGAAGTTCCCTGGGGCTTGCTGACCAGTTGATCAATTCAGTGAGCTTCATATTCAATGACAGACACTTTATCAAATATAAGGTGGGTGTGATTGAATTAAACAGCCATCATAAGTTTGTGGGCTACACATAAACGTGTACATGCACACACATGCATGCACACACATCCACAGGTATGCAGCATATGCACAGCATGTGTGTGAGAGTGTATAACGTTGTATAAGGTTCTATGCTCCAAGTGAGTGGACAATATGTAGTAGTTTACTGGTCACTAAACCAAACCTCTTAGTTTATAATGGCATCCATGAAATCTTTTCCATAGCTATCAAAGTGTACTCTCCATCACTTTGCTTTTTAACTTTAATTTCTTTCTTTTTTTTTTTACAGCCCTGCAGATCAAATCCAATGCCTCATGAATATTTTGAAAATACTTCATCAGTGAAGTCCCTCAAATCTCTCTTCCTCTCGTTTTGTAAGACTTTAAAAGTGTTTTAATCCAATTAAGGGAATTATTAATAGTATTGTTATACATCAAAAGTGCAAGGCTTGGAAATATGTACAAATTTCAAATAGTCTATATTTTACCTAATCTAATTGGTATATAATCATTATAAGCACGACTTATTTATTTATAAGGTTAGTCTTTATATTTGATTAAATTTATAACTTATTTTGCAATGCATAATCTTCTGTGGACTAGCTACTGAGTGTTGCTTTTATAGCTGAGACATTATAATGTCACTTTACATGTTATTTTAAAATATAACTTCAAAATATCAAGAAATGATCTTAATATATTTAGAGCTATTTATTCTGTTCATAATGAAAATTGAGTTGACAATTTGAATGAAATGCATTTAATTTTACATCAAGAGAGATTCTAAAATTCTACTATATGGCAATGAGTAATAAATCATTAATAAACATTTTTCTTTATTATCAAATATGTACCAAGGTCTATTCTAATAGATACTTTTTTTACTGAAAGCTCTGAATATTTACCAAATGGATGCACTGAGAGAAATGGATAAAGCTTGAAGCCTGCTGTTCTGTACTTAGGGGAAGGACAATGTAAACGATTTAGACAAAGGCTGTAGGGAGAGTTTCATTCAGCCCCTTTGTGCTCCCTTGTACTCGGTGAAAGGGTTCTTGTCTGAGACAAGAAGACAGCTGTCTCATTGTGCTCAGGCACAGTGAAGACCACGCAAATTGCCTAACCTATCTTTAGTCAGATTGTTTCCATAAGAATGTGATCTTGGATTACACTAAGCTTCCACTACTTGCATAACTTCATAGGGAACAATACTGATTAACCAAACTTTACTTACCTGTGTTTTAAGTAATTTATTAGAAATTATTAGAAATTTACATTGTGATCATGTTAGTAATTATCCAGTGACATTTTTAAAGGCCGTGACATTGAGTAAGTCATAGCATTGCATTTCTTTCTGTTAATGTGGTCATTGAAGGAGACCAACCAAATGAGAATTTGTTTATATTTATCATTTCACAAATAAATTCACAAATATGAACCAAAATGAAAATTAAAGAAAGAAAATATTAAAGTCATCATTGAAATTTTAAAGGTGATTCCAATTTCTCTTTAAATGGACAGAATCTTCAAATGGTAAGTACATATGTGTGGGATATCTTTATATATATATATATATATATATATATATATATATATATATATATATATATATATATATATATATATATAATTGTAATGGAAACCATTCTTTGCAAAGTAAATAGAGATGGTAAAAAGTCTGAAATTTTTGAAAGTACATACTGGGGGTAGTAACTTACAAATTCATCATGTTTGCAAACTAACAAATGCACAGTGAAAATCATCACTCAAGTTAACAAACAATGTGGCATCTAGTCACACAGACTACATGGAGTTCTGCAGGGCTGTGAAAACTAATAAAATTGTAATCTTCCCAATAGACAGTATAGTCTTATGTATAGTTTATACCCTTCTAATAAGAATGGAAGAGAGAAATGCTACAATAAAAAGTGGACACATACAATAGGAATAATATTATGAATTCTTAAATTGTCCATTTAATCAGTTGGCTTCTACATTTCTCTGTAAGACCAGCACAGATGTTAAAATGAACTCAAGATTGAGAATTATATTGATCTGTGAAAGGAAATGTGATCTTGTACAGTATATCTTTTGTTTAGTTCAGAACTTTACCAGAGTTTCAGATAGTTTTTTAAATATATAGAAAAAGGGACAGTAATTATGGGACAAATTGAAATCTTAGTTCAAAACTTTCTGAGATTTGTATATCTTATCTTGAAAGACAGATTGTACTGTCAAAACTCATTGCAAAATACAGTAACCTTTACACAATCTGTGTAGTTTTGCTTATCTAAAATAAGGGTTCATGCTCTTATACTTGCTTCTACAATTGGTAATGCGAAACAAAGATAAATGATACTACAAATCAAAAGAAACAGTTCGTACTCTCTCACACTGCAGCACACAGAACTTACAACTTATTTGCTTTATTAATTTTAAGGCTGGCACTTGAGAACACTATTTTTATGGTGATTAATATGCTTGTGTAAATATTCAATATTAAGGAAGAGAGGGGAGAAAAATGAATTAATATTTTAAAGGAAAGGCAAATTTTAAGTAAATGGTAATTATTTTGCTTTATGTTCAAAAAGAATTATGAGTGAAATCTATTTCCACATATATTGTGGCTATGTAAACATTTATGTACACTCATTTGTATGAATCATATATAAATGTGTGTATAAGATCAGCATGGTGTGAGTGAGTTATATTTATTAACATACCTAAGAGGGACAAAATAATTTTGCATGTTATATTGTTTAATATTGCAACTTTCCTCAAGGTTAGGCATTTTCTCATTTTACAATAATTCATAAATTTGTTTTTCGTTTTTTAACTTTAATTTATTTTTATTTGTTAGAGAGAAAGAAAGAGAGTGAGAGAGAGGCAGATAGAGAGAATGGGTGTGCCAGGGCCTCTGACCACTGCAAATGAACTCCACACACATCTGGTTTACATGGCAATCATACATGGGTCCTTTAGCTCTGCAGGCAAGCACCTTAGCCACTAATCCATATCTCTAGCTGTATTTTTCATTTTATACTGTTAGAAATTGATATATTTTTGCTTTGCAGTCTGTTTTACAGAGCTAGTAGAGAGATAAGAGAGGTTAGTTAGATCCCTTGCAAATGACAAATAAATTTTCTTTTTCTTCTCTGTGGTATTTCAATGTAGAAATTCTACATTTTTAATTCTATAAATTATTTTTATGCATATTCACAAGTGGAATTAAAATACATTTTTATTTGCAAAAACACACAAAACAGAGAGATAGAAGAGAGATGGACAGAGAGAACAGGCATGCCGCTGCCTCTAGCTGCTGCAAACAAACTCCAGATAAATGTGGCAATTTGCGCAAATTTAAAAATACATTTTTCAAGCCGGGCGTGGTGGCGCACGTCTTTAATCCCAGCACTCGGGAGGCAGAGGTAGGAGGATCTCATGAGTTCGAGGCCACTCTGAGACTCCATAGTGAATTCCAGGTCAGCCTGGACTAGAGTGAGACCCTACCTCGAAAAGCCAAAAAAAAAAAAATAAAAAAAATAAAAAAAATAAAAATACATTTTTCAAGGAATATGAATTCTTTGGAAATGACCAAATATGTGTGAATTTGTTTTCATGATTAAGTATTGCTGATGTTTTTATCACCTGTTGAATAAGAACTGTACTATTTAGGGGGCTACCGATGAAAGAAAGAAAATTAATTTGGATTTTGATATAATGTCTAGAGAGTATGTAAAGTGTATTTTGGAATTTTTTGTATGTTTTAGATATTAGTTTGCTACCTTTACACTTCTCAGTTATTTGAATGAATTTGATGTGTAATATATTTACAGAAGTAGCATAAAGAGCATTGATCCAAACATTTTGTACTGTTACAATAGTGCATGATTATCTATTGTTTTATTTGGAGAGTTTGATGATGTTTTCAATATATGTAGCATGTCACAAGATGTGATAGTAACTGAAGATTGTATGTTTTTATAGAATTATCAGAAAAACATTCAAATGCATAACTAACATAAATGTGTAGAAATATTTTAATGTTATGCAAAGACTATTTTTTAAACATAATCTTTCCTCCCTCATATCATGACTAAATCATAAGCCACAAATAAAAATTAAATATCGATTTCTGACATTCCACAATTGCACTTTAGACAATGAAAGTTTAATTTAATTGATGATGGCACTTAGTATGAATAAATAAACAGAGACAATTTATTTGATGGAGCATATAGCAATGGATTTCTCAGATGTATCTTGATTAGACTTGAAATAAAGTTATTGGTAAGTTTTGTATTGAGACAGCTTTTAAATCCATGCAGTTTTGTGCTTTATCTGTTATCGTGCTTATTTACTGGAAAAAAAAATGAAAGAAACACAAAAATATCAAGGGTTTCCTAGAAACTCAGAGACAAAATTTAAACAAGAGAATAAGATAAATCTGTGTGAGTCATATGATAACTGGAGTGATTATTTACTATTTTTATTGTTAACTATTGAGAATATACATAATTTGAGGCTTATATAAATAACTCAACTGAAATGGAGCTGAAATGCTATGTTGCCCTTCAAAATGATGAGTCATTTCTCTACAATAAAACTCTATATTTTTTCTTTTATTATATTTAGAATAGTTTTAGTTTCCCAATACATTGCCAGAGTCAGTACTGTGTATCTCAAATCTTTCTTCTCCTTCACATGCACAGCTGCCCTGCTTGCTTTGGTTCACAATTAATGAACCTATAGTAACAGATTATTTTCATTTCAAATACAAACTTTCTATGCAAATGCATACTATATACATAGTATGTATTTAGTGACCTGGAATTCACTATGAGGGTGGCCTCAAATTCAGTGGTGATACACCTACCTTTGCCTCCCAAGTGCTGGGAATAAAAGCATGTGCCACCATTCCCAGTTCACAATTGATGTTTAAGACTGCATGTTTTGTAAATGCTGTTATAACTAAAAAGAAAAAACCCACATATTTTGTGCTGGGTTCTTTAAAGATTATATATTACCAGAAGAAAAATATTAAAAGTCTTATATGTGGACAAAATTGGCTTAAATTAGTAATATCAATATACCTTAATGGATTTTATTTGGACATATTTGTTTAAAATAGGATTTTCATGTGACTTGCTTGCTATTTTAGAGATACCTTAGGGATACTGAAATTTACACTTACATATAGGTACATGCAGACATGGTATTGCCTGGTTTTCAGGAAACTAGGACTTTTTAAAGATTACATTATACTGAATAAAATATTTCTATAAAGTTATAAATATAATTGCTAAGTTACTGTTTTTACTTTTATAATTCATGAGCATTTGCCATCCAAAAACTTGATCCTCATGGGATTAACATTTTCCTTAATATAGTCGCACTATATTTGGTAGTTTGCATGTACTCGTCATTGAATTATTAATGCCTTAATTTATATGCATATTTTATTCATTATTTTAAATGTTTTCATATTAACTTTAAAAATCACATATTAAATATTTACTTCCATAATTCCACTTTATATCACTTCCTAGCAAGAAATACTAAAAATTATGTTGGTAAATATCTGTCCTTAAAATGCTGACCATTGTATGTCAAAGATCTCAATTTCTCAAAAGATAAATATCACTTTATAGAGTTGCCAGTTCATATAGTTATATGCAGTGTTTCATTATCTACTTCATGTTAATTCTATTCAAAATTTTATTATTTAAATACTTTATGATAAATATTATTTCTTAGTTTCTTAACTCAAGAATGCATATTTTGAAGAACTAATTTAATTCCATGTGACCTTTTATGCTGTAGTTCTATAACATAAACAATAAAATTTTGACAAGGACTGAGAAAGCTAGGCAATAAGTGTGGGGAGAATTCCTAGTCATTTTTCTTTTAGTAAGATCATATATTTTTGAACAGTTAGATATTTTCAGTTAGAGTAAGACTTAATACTGGAATCCATCCACAGTATACTGACCTGTATAATCACACTGCTATCTTTTTCCCTTGGGAGTCCCATAATTATTTCCCTGGGAGTGAGGGTCCAAAACTCTAGGCAAATGTCACTTATAAGGATCTTGCCCAGTGACTATATTCTCCAGGGGATGCTCTGCCTATTGTAACCCTGGTTCATCTCTCCCTCCAGGCATAATTAATTGGATGAACTCACAATACAATTTTATTCTGATGTGTGAATATTATTAAGGTTGCTTAAGTATAGTTTTTACACAACTTATAGCATGTAATGAACGAAAAATTCTACATCATATAGTTGTTATTTTATTATGTTTTAACACATTTTTGCTACTATAACCAACCATATTCTTCTCAAATATAAACTATAATTTTAAGTAGGCAATGACAAAGCTTTTATCTTGGAGATCATTTTTTTGAATTATTAGATCTTTCCATTCTATTAGATAATTCTTTCTGCTTGTCAGTGCACACACTGGTTGTCTAAAATGCCTAAATTAATTTTTCAGTAATTCTTTGAATATTCTAACCTTTTTGCCTAATTTTCAGTAAAATGCTGCTTATGACAATATAAAAGGAATGGACTAATTATGAAATGAACTCTAAAAAATTTTATGTTTCAAATATATTTTAGAATAATAAGATAAATATTTGTAATACCTTAGTGCCTCATAAACTATAATTAATTAGAAATTAAAATTTCTGTGTTTTTGAGTTTGGATAGAAAAGATTGGTAAGATGGCAACTTTGATAAGTTAAAAAATTAATAAAAACTTTCATTTTTCATTTATTTGAAATATTTCAATGTTCAAGAGATAAAAAAACCATAAAGATCAGATAATATATGTTTGAATTCAAGAAAATTTACTACAAAACCAATGAACAGAAAACTGAAAATAATTCATTATTGATGTGATTTCAATTAGTTGAGAGACACACATTATACTATTGCTGCTGAGACTGACTGATTTCATCTTGCTATGAATTATTAAAATTATGAAAAGGTTACATAGGTAAAGAATAATTGTCAAACTTGACCCCATGTACACTCCACTTTGCTTTCAATATTGTGCATAATACTTAGCTTATTATTCACCATGTGATGACTATTTTCACATAAATCATTTTTGGTCCTTAAAATGAATCTGTCCACTTGAAGTTTGGCTTCCCTTTATTATATACTACTCTCCAGATACCAACATCCTCAACTTTCTCTGTATTCTGCTCATCTTGTCAGTAAAGAGTAAGTAAAGAGTAAATGCTATGCTTAGGAAGGACACATGGAGTAGAGAAGCCATTGACTTGTCTCACTGTCATTTAGAAATCAGAAAAATGAACAAAATACTTGCTTTCTAAAGGAGAAAAATGGGCTGTAGAGATGGCTTAGCTGTTAGGCACTTGCCTGTGAAGCCTAAGGACCCTGGTTCAAGGCTCGGTTCCCCAGGTCCCACGTTAGCCAGATGCACAAGGGGACGCACGTGTCTGTAGTTCGTTTGCAGTGGCTGGAAGCCCTGGCGGGCCCAGTCTATCTCTCTCCCTCTATCTGTCTTTCTCCCTGTGTCTGTCGCTCTCAAATAAAATAAATAAAAAATGAACAAAAAAATATAAAGGAGAAAAATATTACAACTTTTGTCAGGAAAACTTTTATTCAGGAAGTCAGTAGGAAAATAAAGATTGATCAGTCATTTTTCTTCCTGTGTATTACTCAGATCTTTGTAATTAAAAGATATCATGGGATAGACTTAGACAAGTTAATGAAAGCTATTTACTACTGTTATTGACAATGAGGAGCTCACAGTTTGGGGAAAGGATGACAATCTTTAATATCAAATTAGGAGCTTTCAAATAAGATTGATTTATTGCACACATATATTGTGTAAACATTTTAAACGACTCATATCATAGCTTCAGTTGCATCACCTTTTGTCCTTGCTAATTTTCTAGTCATCCTTCATGCTCATAATGAGCTTTGGAGTGAATTTTTAATTTCTAACATACTGACTGTTAAATTTTTCTTTAGGCCAATTTTGATGTATTGAATGCAGTGCAATACACATAAAACTTTCATTTCTAAGATTATTAAATTCCTCTGAAAATCTTGCACTTCTACAAATCATCTCCCCCAGCCATATTCACAGTTTTATGTTATTGTAGAAAATCCATAATTTAAATTCATATGCCATCGTATTTGTTGCATGTGTGTTTGTGAGGCATGTTTGTGAATATGTGCATTCTCAAGTGTGCGTGTGCGTGTGTGTGTGTGTGTGTGTGTGTGTGTGTGTGTGTGTGCATGTTCATGGTTTTGGAGGACAGAAGTTGAAGTCAGATGCCTTCTTCAATGTCTCACTACAGTATTTATTGAGACAGTGTTTCTATTTGAAGCCAGGGATCAGAAATTTGGTTAGTATATATGGACAACTTAGCCCTGTTTCTACCTCCCCAAATGGAAGAATATTGGCTTCCACATTGTCCATAATTTATCTGAGTGTAGGGAATTGGAACTCAGTTATTTTATTTGCTTAGTATGCTTTTGTTTAGATTTATTGATATATTTCCAAACTGTAAAGCTTGGAACAAATGGAATTTTTTATTTGTAGCATTTTTTTTTTTTTTTTTACTTTTCCTATTAGAATTTGTCTCTATTTTCAACATCTTTGAAATATTTTTTTTTAACTGTACTAATGTCATAGGCCCAAAAAGAAAGTGTTAAATAGGAATGAAATATAGCAAAATTTTATTTACTGCATGGTATTTGTGTGTGTGCATGTGTATTTTGGTGTAGTGTGTGGTATATACAAGTGTGTTTGTCAGTGCCCATTCCATATGTGTGGTGGTAGAGGGCAGAGGAGAATATGTGGTGTCCTCATTCCTCACCTGCTTATATCTTTAAGACATTATGATGGGTTCACCCCCACAGAGCAAACACTGCTATCCTTCACCAACACCTGATTTTCACCCTTCCACTCACAACCAATGGACTGAGATTACAGAAATTTTTGGCCACTCCAGACTTTGATGTGCTTTCTGGGTAGTTTAACCTGATGTTCTTTAACTGGAGAGGTCCTCTTCTTAAGTGGCCTGTGCTCTTAAGTGCCGGGACATAGTTCTACCCCACTCAAGAATGATTTTACTATCTTCAACATTTGCTTTTGGGTAGAATGAGATAACTTTTGTAGACCCATTTGTCTGGCATGAAAAATCTTAGGAAAAGTGGAACATTTTATAAAGAAATCAGTGTTTGAGCCAGATGTGGTGGCACATGCCTTTAATCCCAACACTGGGGAGGCAGAGGTAGGAGGATCACCTTGAGTTTGAGGCCTCCCTGAGATTACATAGTGAATTCCAGGACAGCCTGGACTAGGGTAAAACCATACCTCAAAAAACCAAAATAAATTAAAAAAAGGAAATTAGAATTCATGAAAGACTTGGGTTTCTGAATGGGTAGATGTACAAAGTAGTTTACTGGCAAAATGTAGTCATGTTTTCCTAGTAGGGTATGCCCAAGATGTGGTAATGTTTAGGGAGCTGTAATTTGACATTTGCTAGAGGACATGAATCACCAAGGATTTTGTTTTTATTTAATGGGTTATACTCCATTATTTGCATTGTTTATTTTGTCCAATATATCCTAGAATGGCTTCAATGTGCATTTTTGTTACTATAAATATTTCAGTTTTTAAATTATGTTCTCATTTTGACATGCAGTTTATGATGACTTTGGCAAAACCTATGATTGAGCCACATATTTGAGAATTTTTTGTGTTGCGTTTTCGAGGTAGGGTCTCACTCTAGCCCAGGCTGACCTGGAATTCACTCTTCTTTCTGTGAAGGAATGTATCACATAGTGTTTATCTGTTCTATTTTTGTTGGAATTGGAAAATAGATAAATATCTCCAAGTGTGTATGTATACATATACATGTGTGTATACATGTATATATGTATATATATACATATATATATATATATATATATATATATAGCCACATGAATGACTGTGGGTTGTAAATAGGATTTAATTTTCATCATAAATCCTTTAAAAACCTGGTTTGTTGGTTCAAGTTACCAATAAACTTCTTAATATCTCATATTAAGTACAGTAGACCTCATCCTCCTGATTTCTGCTTTCATTTAAACAACTTAAAACCAAAAGAATTACCTTTTACACTTCTTAAAGTACATAGTTTTGCAAATAGGTCTAACACTGATATTTTTAAATTAAATTTAATTCACGCTTATTAGTTCAAAGTTCTTGCAATGAAGAAGTAAAAATAACTTTCAGTATCGACATCATTAAATGTCATTTGAACTGTGAAAAAAGTGATGTGTGCAGTTGTATTAGTTACTTTTCTCAATATTAATATATATGTACATAAATATATAACATATATATACATACATACATATATATATATATATACATACATATATATATTTTTTTTTTAATTTTTTTTTTGTGGGTCTCAATACATCACGGGGGTAAGAGATGGCAACATACGTGGCTCTTGTTGCTGGCAGTGGAAGAGCTCGGTTTAGCCTTCACATGGGTGGCCAGGCAAGGAAACAAGAATAGAATACAATGTGGTCAAGACTATAGCCTCTAAATGCTTGCCCCTGGTGTCTCAGTTCCACCAGTGAGGCATCACCTATTATTATTATTGCTACTTAAAAAAAAAATAGGTAGACTCTGTCTGGACACATAATAGGTTGGTAGCATCATTGTTCTCCTCCATGCCTACATTTCACAGAAGGCCCTTCTAACTGGCATTGTTGGTATTCACCATTGGTGCGTGGCTTGTGGGGGGAGAAGAATGCCTCTGGATATTCCCTCCCACCCTGTGGCTCTTACATTCTTTCTGCCCCCTCTTCCTCGAAATAGTCTGAGCCTTGGTGGGTGTTTTTTAACTCTTCTTTAGTATTGAGCTCTCGGCAACTTCCAGGTTTCTAGTTTGGGAAAGTTTGAGTATCCTCATTGTCTATAGTCACCACTGTGGCACAATTTGTCAGGTGCACAGTGGAGGCAGCACTCTTGCTCATCTGAGAAACCATTTTATTTCAACTCTCTTCATTTTTTTTTTCCCCCTATTTGTTGGAACCTTATCTCATCTCTGGAACCAAATTTCCTTTTTAGGATAAACTATGAGCTATCATATCATGCTGTAGCACTTATGTTAGAAAGGCTGCATTTTTTTCTTTCTTTTTTTTTTAACCTAGAGAGGCAGCTACATGCTTAGGCATAGGGAACCGCTGGAAGAGTGGGAGTGGGAGAGGAAAGTGTTTTAACAGAAAAGGTTATCTGTGGCACAGTAGCTCGGTAACTGCAACAGTTTGGGAGAGAGTGGCAGGAGCAGCAGGGTGAACAGCGTTGTGAATATGAAGCTATATTAAAATTCTATTTTCTACTGAAGATATCGGAGAATAAATGCAAATGAACTGGGCCCTGTATGCCCTATACCCTGACAGTGATTTGCTCTTGATTAGGCATACTCTTTTGAATGTAAATTTGCTCACCTATAAGAAGGGCCTCTAAATACCTGTGCATCCTTCCTTAGCAGATGTACTGTTCAGCTGAAGGTAAAGGAGCTACCCATTGAGCTGCAACACTGGCAGTTTTCATGCATCTGTGATTACCTGACATAACGCGAATGTTTTTCTCTAACCTTTTTGTATTTGTTTATTTTAATTATGACTCCAATTAAAATTTCTGTAGTTGGGCAAAAGGTTTAGGAAGATATGTGATGCCAAATTAAAACACATTAATTATTTTGTTTGTAAAAATAACACAGAAATGGTGGGTGTGAATGTCACAGCTGTGAGTGTGAGTATGTGGAGAATGAAACAAGACAAAAATAATATAAAATGGTTCAATGAGGTATTAACAACAATAATTAAACAACCATTGCTGAAAATATCACAAGGATCCTTGCTAGTAGTTGCCTTCATAATTTGTTATGCAAGTATTGGATTAAAGATTTACCCTCAAAGTGATAGACTCAACTACTAATTCCAGGAACCCGTGTATATAAGCACATTTGGGAAAAAAATAGGCATTTCTAGATATTATTAAGATATATTTATAAAGACATAATTTTGGGTTTAGATAGATTTTAAAACTGATGATAATTGTTTGTGAAAGACAGAGTGGAATTTGGAGATAGAGCATTTGAATACAGACCTGGAAGTCAATGCCGTGTTTCCAGCAGTCAGGCGATGACTAGAACTTGCAGAAGCTGGAAGGGATTTCCCTCACAGGCCTCACATACAAACTGATGCTTTTCACGCTTCACCTCCAGATTCTCCCTCTCTGTAACTTTGAGTAAATGCAAGCATATAGTTTAAAGCAATTTTATTTAAGGTAATTTGTTATAATGCTGAGACACTAAGTAAGCCACTGGGCTTGATATTAGCATGCGGAAATCATTGAGCAACTGAATTAATGGTAAACGGAATCACTCAGAGCTCCACTGTCCTTGGTTCAAAGACTTCCAACTACTTAAAATAAGTGCCTTTAATCTTGAATACCTATGAATGATATTCAAAATAAATGTACAACATATTATTATGTCAGTATTGAATGGATATTGCCAAAGGAAGCTTAGACCAATAAAATAATTGGTTTCAAGTGCACAATTCTCCTGCCTGATTACAGATTGAGAAAGGATTTATTAGCAGATTTAATGAATTTAGAATTTTTCTCTTCAATAAAGAGAATGTTTTAAGATTGAGTATGCTTGAGAATACTGTGTGAAAAATAGTGATGAACACATGTGGGTCTTTCCATAGTGGCAGAATTTGTGTCTTTTAGTGTAGACTCTTAGCAGTGGCTTCACCATCAGCAATTTTCCAGCTACTCGGCCTTTCATGGATATCTGTGTCAAGGTACCCACAGGTCATTCTATTCTAGTCTTAATTACTAAAATAAACTCACAGATCCCACATTACACAGCACATGATACATATATCTCTTTATGTGTATACACATAAGTAAAAAGTTGTCGACAAAGGGTTGAAGGCAGTGGACCAGATCAAGAAGGGTTAAAGCAGCCAGAGAAGCAGGAGCTGGGAAGTGGATAGAGTGGGACAAAGAGTCTCTGCTAAGTAAGATGTCAGACGCAGGCTGAAGGGTTCCTGAACACACTGCAGTGGAAGAGCCAGACTACATCCTGCCACAGATGCCGTGCGGCCGTAAAGCTGAGGAGCAGCACCTTGGAGGCAAGAGAGGAGAAGGATGGATGGATAAATGGATGAATGGGTGAATGGTTGGATGGCAGATCTCAAGTCTTAACCCTCAAACCCATGGTGAATATCAGCAATCTCACTAAAGGGCGCGCTCAGTGGATGGGGGCAGGGAGGAGTGGAATGATGGTCCCAACTACAATGTGATCATATAAAGTTTGTACCTAGCCAAAAAAAAAAAAAAAAAAAGAAGAAGAAGAAGAACAAGAAAAAAGTCACTAGATGTATTTCCCTAAGATGTCATTTTGTATCATAATGTTACTGAGCACACACAATAAAGTACGATGTATAAAAATGATAGACAAATTGAAAGATGGACAGTTTGTAATTTGAGTAGTTTTTGTCAGTAGTGAGGACTAGGATGAACTGAAGCTCTTGGAACAATCTGGAGTGTTTTCTACTTTTTTTAACAAACACACACACACTAGTTGGTCAGGTGTGTGAGGCCATTACTATTAGGAGTGAGAAATTGGCTAGTAAATTTCAGGTTAATAGAATCCCAAATGTGTGTGTGTGTGTGTGTGTGTGTTTTAATTCCTTCACTAAAAAACAGGAAATATCACTAAACTTGTAGAAACCTCTAGTTACAACCTTCAGGAAAGATCTCTAGATTAACCTTGCACCATTCCTAGAGGACAGAAACTCTGATCCTTACCTGTTATTACTGGAAAAGGTGTAAAATCTGTTCTTTTCCCATAGTAACCTGCTGATCTGGTCTTCTTCACATAGCCATTCCCTAAAAAATAAATTTAAAAAAAAAAAGACCTGAGTTTTGAGATGGACTTCATATACCCTCTGATGCCTCTCTGGGCAAGAGCTCTGCTCTCTTCCCTCAGGACCTTAGCAAACCCCCTCTTGCCTCCCTAGGCAAGAGCTCCACCTTGCTTCCTTTCTCATGTTCTAGGCTTAAGCCGCCTTCTCTTTATCCTCCTAAATATTTAAGCTATAATAAAATCTATTTAACTTTATTGTCTGGTTCATGGATTTTATTCTTAGAATTTATAGGACAAGTGTCTGGGAGCACCGAATTATTGGTTATTGGTGTACAAGGAACCCAATATTCCTGTATCATCACCGTAAGAGTGACTGGTGTTCTCTTTGTGAGTTCTAGGTGAGGGAGTTACACCCTTTCCTGTCTTTTGTGTCGATAAGTTGTAGGGTCTGGTTTTACTGATATTTTAATATGATCATGATTTCTACTATTTTCAATTTGTTAAATTTATATGGCAGCCAAATTGAATGGGTGAAGTCAGGGCAGATCATATTTTGTACCTGTTGACCAATGAAAAGATCATAGTCTTTCCTCAAAATGGAGTGAAATTCTGCTTATAAAATGGAGTCTCACAGGGCTAGGTGAGGTCTGAAAAATCACTGTTTTACACAATGTAAAGTAATTTAGAGCAGAGTGCAGCAGCCTGATCCTAGCAATTATGTTTTCCTAGAATGATGTATGTCTGTGGCGTGTGTGCCTTAAGAGAATTATGTTGGCATATCTGCTTTCATTATTCTGTTGTCTTGAATTTGTCTTTCCAATTTTGATTGGTTTGAATTAAATAGGAATATGAACAATGAAAATGAGATGCCTGAAAATTATTCATGTATGATAAATGTAGGTTCCAACCAAATTCCTCTCTCAGTGGGGGAGTTAGAGTTAAAATATGCGGTGAAACTAAATCATAAATACCAAACCTTCCATTCCAGGCTTATCCATTTATTATGAGATGTATCATAGAGAGTGAAAGCTCTTGTCTAGGTACGAATTACAGAGAGAAGTTGGTCAGGGTTCATTGTACACCTTGCTGTGAGGGATCTTTTGAGTGTATTATAGATTCTTACCTTAATATTATTTGTATTTATTCTTCCTACATTAAATTACAGATGCTTCAGTATAGTCATTTTGGAATAAGTTTGGAGTTTTATTTAAAATTTGTAAAATGTCTGCCATCATTGTAACCAGGTGTGGTGGTTTGATTCGGGTGTCCCCATAAAGCTATGTATTCTGAATGCTTTGGTCCTTAGTGGGTGGAAATTGAAGCCTCCTGGAGGCAAGGTGTTGTTGGGAGTGGGCTTATGGGTATCATAACCAGATTTCCCATGCCAGTGTTTGGCACATTCTCCTGTTGTTGTTGTCATCCACCTTATGTTGGCCAGGAGGTCATGTCTACCCTCTGTTCACTCCACCGTTTGCCTATGCCATTATGGAGCTTCACCTCAAGCCTGTAAGACAAAATAAACCCTTTTTCCCATACTCTGCTGTGGTTGGATGTTTTCTGCCAGAAATGCAAACCTGACTGCAACACCAAAAACATGTTTCTTTAGTTTAATATTGCCTATCAAGAACTCATCATTTCTAGCCAGGCGTGGTGGTGCACGCCTTTAATCCCAGCCCTTGAAAGGCAGAGGTAGGAGGATCACTGTGAGTTTTGTGACCACGCTGAGACTATGTAGTGAATTGCAGGTCATTCTGAGCTACAGTGAGACCCTATCTTGAAAACCAAACAACAACAACAACAACAACAAAAACAATTCATCATTTCTACATTTGTGAGTTTTCATTACACTTCAGAGGCTGAGGAGAACAGGGTGGCCCTGCTCTGAGTTTCTCTACATTGAAGAGAACAATAGTTTCCAGGCTGACCCTAGTCCTATGTTACTCCATTTATAAAGCAATACTGTGTACCAGAGTTACTTCATTTAGAGTGTAAGCTAAAGTACAGAATGATACTATGTCTTGTTTATAAGAGTAAACAACCAACATCTGCCAGGGCACCATGTGGCACACACTGATACATAACTTATTATTGCAAGTAAATAATTACACCTATGAATAAATCAAATCCTGACATAAACAACAGGCATATAAGCTTATCAATCACAGCTGATGCAATACCCTCACCTGAGAGTTAAAAAAAAAGAAGGTAAATCCCAAGACTAAGGTGGGGAAAACACACTGACCCATCATTGAGTCACTGGACACAAGCCTCATTCAAAAAAATTACCTCAGCAATGGACCTTTGCCTCTGGAAGCATCTCTAGCTCAAGGGCAATTTTTGCTCCCTGTAATACACAGCTCTCTTCAAACTGGCACTGGGAGTCACAGTGCCACACCCTGAGAAATGCCAAGTCCGTTGTTACTAACATTTGTTTTCTCCTGCTATAGAGATTTTCCAGACATCAGTGTGAGTGAGTACTGTAACTCAGCAACAGGCCAGCCTCTGAAACCTCCAGCTGCTTGACCACTATAATTGACATTGTTTTACACATGAACACACACACACACACACACACACACACACACACACACACACTTCAATGTATGTAATGATGTTTGGTCTGAGAGAATATTAACAAATGAGATTAGAGTAAAAGAACTTGGCATCGCCAAATAAACTAAATCAATAGTACTTGCTGAATTTGTGGCCAAATATTTCATATAAGTTGTGAATTAGATTTATTTTATTCCATTTCACAGTGAAATATGTAAAGGCAAAAGAGAAAGAGAGAGAAAGGACATGCCAAGGTTTCCTGCCTCGACAAACAAACTCCAGACAAATACACCACTTTGTGCATCTGTCTTTACATGGGTATGCAGGTGCCTGAAGGGTTTGCAAAATGCCTTTAACCACCGAGCCACCTCTCCAACCTTGAATTTGGATTTTAATATATAAAGACAGTGGAAAAACAAAGGAATATCTGTCTATGCAGCTGACATTGCTTATTCATGACACCATGTTATATTAAAAAAAAGTCAAATGTCTTTCTTTTTGGAAATTAGCAATTTTGACTTATAGACACAATGTATATTTGATTAGAAATTGGAAACTAAGAAACCCTTCACAGAGATAAAAAAAAAAAAAAAAAGATCTCAAATTTCATATGGAAAGGCAGAAGGCCTCACATATCCAAACATATCTTCAGCAAAAGAAGTACCTCTGGAGGCATCACCATACCTTATCTAAAACTATATTACAAAGCCATAGTAATAAAAACAGCATGATACTGGCATAAAAACAGGAGTATAGACCAATGGAATAGACTTGAGGACCCAGACTTTGGGTCAAGCGACTATAGTTACTCGATATTCAACAAAGGCCCGAACAATATAGGCTGGAAAAAAAGACAACATCTTCAACAAATAGTGCTGGACAAACTGGGAAACCATATGCAGGAAACTGAAACTTGATCCACACATTTCACCATGCACTACACTCAAGTCCAAATAGATGAAAGACCTCAATATAAGACCAGAAACTTGAATACTACTGGAAGAAAATTTAGGAAGTACTTTCCATGATATAGTAATGGATAAAGACTTCTTGAACAAAACCACAGTAGCTCACGATTTTAAACAGTCACTCAACCAATGGGATCACATGAAGCTGAAGAGTTTCTTTACAGACAAGCATACAATAAGCAAAGCCAATAGATTATCCACAGAATGGGATAAAATATTTGTGGGTTATCCAATTGATAGAAGCCTGATCTCTAGATTCTACAAAGAACTCAAAAATCTAAACAGTAAGAAGTCAAACACCCCACTCATAAAATAGGGCAAAGAGCTGAACAGGCAGTTCACAGAGGAAGAAATACAAATGGTAAACACACACTTAAGAAAATGTTCATCATCCCTAATCATCAGGGAAATGCAAATTAAAACAACTATGAGATTCCACCTTACCCCAATAAGGATAGCCAACATCAAAAAATCAAATGAATATAAATGCTGGCAAGGATGTGGAGAAGCAGGAACACTCATCCACTGTTGGTGGGAATGTAGGCTGGTACAACCACGTTGGGAAGCAATATGGAGATTCCTGAGATACCAACAGACCCAGTTATTCGCTAACTGGGCATCTACCATAAAACCTTCAAACCACAAGCCAGAGAGATTTGCTCAACCATGTTTGTAGCAGCTCACTTCGTAATAGCTAAGAGCTGGAATCAACCGAGATGTCCATAACTAGAAGAATGGATAACGAAGATGTGGTATATCTACACAGTGGAATTCTATACAGCAGTAAGAAAAAAAAAAAAAGACACAAAGAAATTCGAGGAAAAATGCTTGAACCTGGAACAGATCATTCTCAGTGAACTTACCCAATCACAGAAAAAAAAAAAAAAAAAAAAGCTACATAGTCTCACTCATCTACAGCACCTAATCTGAATCTACTCAAGATACCTTACATACCCAGCAAGCATCTCGTGGACTAGACACTAAGATGGGTGGGGAGGAAGGGGAGGCAACTGGGAGGGGGAGTGGGAAACACAATGTAGACCCAAAGGACAATGGTACCATAAAATTCTACTTCCTAAATGGCAGACCAAATGGCTGAACCTTCACTAGGCCCTTAGAGGGAACACCTGAACCTCAAGAAACCAATATTTGAATGTCAATTATGCATTGGTGTGTTTTTTAACAAATGTAGATTTTAGAAATATCTCAGTTTTCTAAAAGTACAGCAAAATAAAATTTACATTATGGCTGTAAGCCTTCATAATGGTTAGTTGTGTGATTCCTTGTATAATATAAACTGAAAATCTTTAAGAAAATATATAAGACCACTATAATCTACATCCATGTTTTAGTTGAGAAATTATTATAATGGATGTTTCACACAATGTCCACTTGAATGAGAATACCATTATTTTTATGCTAGTCTGTATAGATTTACAAGAAAAAATTAAGGACATAAAGAACAACAACAGAAAGAATGACAGAAATACCAAAATGATTTTGAGTTCAGCTCGTTTCCTGTTATGATGGCATAAATGAGGGCACTGTGGTTTGAACTCACACCTCATTAACTCTGCTAGCATTGCATATTTTCTTCTTTTCTTTATCTTTTTATTGGACAATATAATTCACCTATACAAGTTAAATTTCAAAAATACCAAATGGGCTGGGCATTGTGGTACATGTCTTTAATCCCAGGACTCAGGAGACAGGTGGAAGGATTGCTATGAGTTCAAGGCTAGCCTGAGGCTACACAGTGAGTTTCAGGTCAGCCTGGGCTA
This sequence comes from Jaculus jaculus, assembly GCF_020740685.1. Classification (NCBI taxonomy): domain Eukaryota; kingdom Metazoa; phylum Chordata; class Mammalia; order Rodentia; family Dipodidae; genus Jaculus; species Jaculus jaculus. Next base: position 150,643,612 of record NC_059105.1, on the reverse strand, counting down.
CAGTAAGATGCTACCTCAAAAAAAAAAGAAAGAAAGAAAGAAAGAAAGAAAGAAAGAAAGAAAGAAAGAAAGTCAGAAAGAAAGTCAGAAAGAAGGAAAGAGAGAAAAGGAAAAGGGAAAGAAGAAAAATAAAAATACAAAAGGAAATAGAAACATGTCCCCATTATTCAAAGAGAGGCAGCTGAGGATGTAGTCCGTGGATAGCTGTTCACTGTGCAAGCCTGAGCATTTGAGCTTGGTCTCCAGACCCCATGTCAAATAATTAAAAACCTGAAGCCCTGCCGGCCTTCTCCAAACCCACTACACTGATGACAAGACAAAAGGCAGAGATAGGAATATTATTCCTGCAAGCTTGTAGTGAGGGCATCAGAGATCAGCATAGAAAAATTCAGAGAAACCCTTCTTCAAGTGAGGTGGAAAGGTGAAGACAAACCAATTGGAGCAGTTGTCCCCTGACTTCCGTGTGCATGCATTTACTCTTACACTCGTGTCTCTGTCTTACACACACACACATGTACGAATGCAACATAAAATAATTTCAAAGTTGCATAGTGACAAAATAAGGTGCAAAATGTATAGAGGGGAAGAATTGTACAATATAAGAATTGGCAGTCACTTTAACAGAATTCTGCACACATATACAAGTTATTACATACTTTCCCTGACCAAATTTTATTTTGATTATGATGATATTGAATGCTCTAGCTAATTAATCTCAGTACTTATGATAATACTATTTTTCAATTATGTTACAACTATATGTCATAATTTAGTAACTAATGTTTAGACCTAGTTTAACATCCTAAAGATATTTTCTTTCAGCCAATAGGAAATCACAAAATGTGAAAAAGGAGTGTTATTTCTTAAGTATGTTGCTTAGATATAATTCACATCATTTCTGTTCTCATGTAAATTTCAAGAACTTTCACCAAGACTCCAACTGCAAAGACTTCTAAAATATAATCTCTCAAGAGAGCTGATTACCTTTTGATCATTATTGTAACAAAGAAAAGTGCAACGGTAATACAATAAGGCCTAATAATATATCTACTACTTTATAGTATTTTAAAAATATATTAATATTTGAGCCGAGCGTGGTGACTCATACCTTTAATCCCAGCACTTGGGAGGCAGAGGTAGGTGGATCACTATGAGTTCAAGGCCACCCTGAGACTACATAGAGAATTTCAGGTCAGCCTGGACTACAGCGAGACCCTACCTCAAAAAAAAAAAAAAAAAAAAAATATATATATATATATATATATATATATAGATAGATAGATAGATATATGTAAATATTACTATTCTAGTAGACTGATAAATTATATAATAAAGTATATCCACACTTTTCAAAAGTATTTTTTGTTTATATTTGCTGTTCATATTGCTATGTATACACCTGAAAAGCTTTTCAGTGTGTTTCCTAAGTCCTGAAAAATTGTAAATTTTTGAACATACGGAGTTTGCAGTTTATATTTTACAACACATGTGGTTTGTTTATGCTGCCTGATCTGGTCAAATTAAATATAGTCTTATGCCTGTGAAATCATCACCACAATCAAGACTCTGAATATATCCATCCTGTGCTAAAACTTCCTTCTGCCTTTTAGCTACTCTTCTGTAAATGACTGCTAATCCAAATTTTGGCAGGATAGACCAATTTCATTTTCAAGATTTTAATCTCAATGCAATCATAAGTTCCTGTTTTTTTTTGTTTGTCATTACTTACCTATCATAATTATTTTGAAAGATAAGTTCTTGTAACATAACAAGAATTTCTTTTGGTAAAATGACATACAAATATCTCCCAGTTTATATATTGTCTTGATATTTCATCTTTTGCTAGACTTTAAATGGTTCTTTCTATATTATAGATACATGTCCTTTATAAGGTATGTAATTTGTTAGTATTTATTTTCATCTCTGGTTTGCCCATTATTTTAAATGGTGATACATTTCTTGCATATAAGGCATTGTTACTCTACCACATAAAAATTGATATAGATTTGTCTCAGAAGCCATTCAAAATTGTACAAATATAGAAACATATTAGCACTTATTTAAAGTTTGGTATATGTCTCAGTTTTTTTAAGGGAGCTTCATTATGTTTCTATTTTGGTCTTGAACTCAAGATTCTTCCTCTACTTCTCAACTTCTGGAATTACAGTTCTGTGCCAACTTGTCTGGTTCAAGGAAAATTTTTAAGTAATGATTTTCTATTATTCCACTGATGATTCAGCACAAAATATTTAGTGAATCAAATCAATGAACCTATTCTAACAATTACCTCTTTGGTTGTTTGATATATACAAATTCCAATGAATCTTATTAAATGAGTTTTATTATTAATTTGGCACAGAATTTTTGTGGGATTAGATGTATAGTTATATAGAAGTAAAGATGTAGACTAAGTTTTGTTTCAATTTGTAATGTTTAGTTTTTGAGATTTCCTTTGTCATTCATGATACTTTCAATGTGTCCACTTACAGATGTATTTGGTGTTTGTGTAATTTATCGTTGATATCAACATTAAAGCAAGAGTTTTATTTCAAAGGTGTACCTAACACTGAAAGACTATTGTGAATTTTCTACTTTTAACAAATATTTAAAAAATCTAAAAAGCACCATTATTCAGGAGTTGAAAGTGAATCAAAATATATGTTCTTTTCTATAGATAAAACAAAAGGGAATTTTCTTCATATTTTTAAAAAACATTAAATAAAAACAGAGTTAACAGGAAAAAAAGCAGATACTTGAATGTTATTAAAATGAAGCTGAATCACCTCAAAAAAATTTAAAACCAGATATCAGGGCACACACCTTTAATCCCATCACTTGGGAGTCACAGGTAGGAGGATCGCTGTGAGCTCAAGGTCACCCTAAGACTACATAGTGAATTCCACGTCAGCCTGAGCTGGAGTGAGACTTACCTTGAAACAACAAATAAAAGAAGTCAGCTGAACTGAATTGTAAATAATTTATTATATTGATAAAATATTAGCCTTTTAAAAATATTTTAATATATTTACTTCATTTGACATTCTCATCCACATAAACTGTGGCCATATTATTAACATGGAGCTAAAACTGTGAGGCTGTTGGCCTTGCAAATCACTAATTATCACTAAATTGGCCTCACTAAGCTTCAGTATAATTGAGGTAATATAGTTTTCTTCATAGCTGCATAGTTTATTGGATGCTTATTCTTTTACTTCAAGCTGAAAAATGTTAAATGTTAATCCACCTACTTCCTGAATCAATAAGAAGTATATCTCATTTATCAGTAGTGAGACCTGCCAAGCTGTTATTTGATGTTTTCCATGTGTATTCTGATAACTATGTGTGAGTTAATGAACATTTTTAAAAGTTTGATATAAAGAGTAAGTTTGCAAGTCCATAGTTTTAGGTAAAGGTGATTCTAATATCTCTTTTCAAGAAATAGTTGTTTTTAAAGATATTGATTGCAGATACTACTGAGAGTAATATCAAATTGTGATTCACACTTATTAACATTTCATAATATTTCTTGATTGCTATGAGCAAAAATTTAGAAAAAACCCTGCATTACATAGCTAATCTCTTAAAGAGTATAGTATTCAAGAGAAATAAGTATCTAATTGTATCTGTAGCATGTTAGTAGAAAATATATTTAAACATCTATGATATTAATGATCTCTATGTGATCAAAAGAGTATTTATACACTGTATAGTTTTATAAACCAGGTAAACTTCATAAAAATTAAAAGACGCAGGGCTGGAGAGATGGCTTAGTGATTAAGTGCTTGCCTGTGAAGCCTAAGGACCCCGGTTAGAGGCTCGATTCTCCAGGACCCACGTTAGCACAAAGGGGTGCATGCATCTGAAGTTCGTTTGCAGTGGCTGGAAGCCCTAGCATGCCCATTCTCTCTCTCTTTCTCTCTGTCTCTCTGCTTCTTTCTCTCTGTGTCACTCTCAAATAAATAAATAAAAATGAACAAAAAAATTAAAAGACACTATAAAGACTTTGAAATTAAATAGTAATTTGTAAATATATTCTATGATTTATAAGTTTATTCATTACATCCATGTATTTACAATGAGCCTATATTTATTTTAGTAAGTCTACAGTTTTATTCAGCAATTACAATAATTTTTCTCTAATCCTTCCAGAATAAAAAAGAAGAAAGCATGCTCAGGAGCAATATCAAACTTTACTTAATTCACTCAAACCTCCCACTGACATGCCAGCCTGAAAGGAAAGTATGTATGTGTATGCATGTATATACATACATACACATACATACATATAGGACATATATATATATATATATATGTCCTATTGAGGGGCACAACACTGAATTTAGGGACTCTAACCCTTGGAATTTTATTATCCCAGAGTGGAGTAACTGCTAATTACAGCAGTGCCCTCGCTCTCTCTCTCCCTCTCTCTCAAATAAATGAATAAATAAATAAAAACGTTCTTTAGGAAAAATAAGGTGGTGTAGGAAGAGGAGACAACAAAGATATTGAATACAAACACTCATACCCCGAAAATGACAAATCTATTTAAATTGATATTTACTCCATAAATTTAAGTAACACCAAGTCAACATAGTTTACATGGATAAGCATTATTAATTTAGGGAGAATCTGATGTATGTAACCTCCCTTTTAGCCAAAGACTAATGAGAGCTTGACACTGAAGAGCATAATCTCTGTCTCCACAAGGTTGTGATCTGGTTCTCAATTCCAGATAGAGCTCTTAGCCAATCAGAAGCCTACTGGCTCCCCACCCAGACTGTGTGCCACTACTGCACTGGAGTGAACGTCTTCTCGTGGTGTTTTCTTCTGAGTAGCTTAGACCTCAGGTTGCTCAGGCCATTTCTGGCCACTCCTCTCCATTATCTTACTCATGTAGTGCTTTCCCGCACTAGACAGGTAACTGTGCAAGAATTGCCTCGCTTCCAGATTTCAGCCAGGTCTCTCCATGCTGTGCTCTCTTCAGCAATTACCTGAAATTTTCAAGTTTCTTAAAAAGCAACTTACCTGAAAAATTTAAGTTGCTTTTTTACAAAGGAATTTATATTTAGATGGTAAATATAAAACTTCCCAGCACTAAGACATTTTTGGTTTTGTTTGGCTGGTTTTTGGTTTATTTTTTGAGATAGTTCTCACACGAGCCCAGGCTGACCTGGAATTCACAAAGTATTCTCAGGGTGTCTCCAAACTCATGACGATCCTCCCACCTCTGTCTCCCGAGTTTTGCGATCAAAGGAGTGAGCTTTTGTGCTCTGCCACTAAGACTTTTTTTTTTTTTAATTTATTTATTTGAGAGCGACAGACACGGAGAGAAAGACAGATAGAGGGAGAGAGAGAGAATTGGCGCGCCAGGGCCTCCAGCCTCTGCAAACGAACTCCAGACGCGTGCACCCCCTTGTGCATCTGGCTAACGTGGGACCTGGGGAACCGAGCCTCGAACCAAGGTCCTTAGGTTTCACAGGCAAACGCTTAACCACTAAGCCATCTCTCCAGCCCTAAGACTTATTTTTAATGAATTCTAACTATTGACATATTATTTGTGCTCATTTAAAGTTTGCTATAAATTCTAACAGCATTAAATCACAATTAAGCAAGACGTTAATGTGAGTCAGAATATGTTATCTAGATTTCCTTTTTTTTTAATCAAGTAAGTTAGCTTTATTTTTGGCATTCATCTCACTAGAGAGTTGTAGTTACAAAGTTTTGCATAAAATAATCAACCACATATACATCCAAGTGTAATATGACCAAGATATAAGATTAAATATATTTCAAGAGAAATAATAAAATTTATTCAAGTATCTTTAAAAACTATACCTAAGTTCAGTTATGAACAATGAGTCTTTATTAATTCATTCATGAGGCTTATTGAGGTTCAAACTTCACACTTACTAGATGAGTGCTCTACAAGTGTGTGATTTCCCAAATCCATAAATATTTAATTCCTAATTATCCATTTTTCTTAGCTTCAGCAAGTATTGTTTACAAATATTAAGCACAACAAAATATGGTTATAAATTAACATTAGACATTCATAAAATTCTAAAGACAGGTTCTTAACAATGGTATGATGTTAATAAGAATACCACAAAATGCCATAATTCTGAGTTATTATGGCACATACAACTTCTGAAAATTATTTGTCATTTCTATTTTTTTTTTTTCTGTTGCTACCAGAAGTTCATGTAGAGTGTGGATGGAAGAATGGTAACTTTGGTAAATTGTATCTAATATCTTGTTGGAAATTGCTTAGGAGTGTCCACCTGTATGAATTAGTGGAGAGGTTCAAAATTGTTTTTTTTGTTGTTGAAATTAACTTGACAGTGACTCTTGTCTTATGTGAGGTCACCTTTGCATTTTTTCTATTATTTCTTTTATTTAATCTTTAAAACATAAAGAATATCTTTTTTTTAATTTAATTTATTAGTTTTCTTTTCAGCAAATACAGGCAGTTTGGTACCATTGTTTAGGCTCATCTATGATCTACCCCCTCCCATTGGACCCTCCTTGTTGATGTAAATGGGTCGTGCATTGTGGAGTTAGCCCACAGTTATTGGTATGATAAATGTCTCTGCAAATCATGATCCAACATGTGACTCTGACATTCTTTCTGCCCCCTCTTGCTCAAAATTTCCCTGAGCCATGTTGGGTTCATTTTTGGTCTGCTTCAGTGCTGAGGTGTTGGGGGCCTCTGAGACTCTAATTGGCGAAACAAGCAAGGGTGATGTTTTCCTGTGAACCAGATACCAGCACAAAGGGATAGGAGACCAACACAGAGAAAAATCAACTCCTACCAAATCAGATTTCCATTTTTATTCTAGGTTTGACATGATTGCTCAAGAAGTAGGAACACCCAATATAAAATTGTCACTTTTATAGGAGATTACGAAGGAACAACTGCAGAAAGAATCCAGTTCTCTGAGCTATTCAGAACTATATGCTATATCTCCATGAGCAAAAGACCTTATAAGAAAAACAGTGGATTCAGCAGTGGGCCTAGTGAAAACCAACTTTTTCAGGCCTGAAACAGTTTGATACCTACACTCTGTTCTTACTTCCTTTGGGACCCCTTGATGTGAGTTAGTACTGCAATGGGCAATCATGCAAAACACGATTCATGAAGCCATGTTGCTGGCTGTCTATGCCTCAGGCCGATGAAGGATGTGTGAAATACGAGGTATACATGGCATCTAGTTTTCGTGCTATAATTTAGAAAGATTGCTAGGATGCTTCTGCTACAGTGGATTGCTTTTTGATCCTTTTTTTAAAAGCTTGTTTTTATTAGTTATGGACATACTTAATATACAAACACCACATGTTGGTACTATCCTTTCCCTTATGACTGCCCCTTTTCAGAAAGGGTCCTCCTCATTGAGGGTGTAGGTCATCCCAATGGGAACTGTGGGTCATGCCTTCTGGAAGCAACAGTCAGTATGGGAGAGAGGCAACTTCTCTGTGCATAAGGCCCCATTTTGTGGCTCTAACAGTCTTTTTGCCCCTCTACCACAAAATTCCCAGAGCCATGTTGGGTGTGTTTTAAGTCTACTTCAGTGATGGGCTCTTAGGAACCTCTGAACCTCTGGTTTTGGTAGGTATTGGTTACCTTCAGTGTCTTATCTCCTTCCCCCTTGTGCTGATATCAAGTTCACAGAGAAAGCAGCACTCTTGCTCATTTCTCCAGTACCTCTGTGGTTTCAGCTGGAGCCTGGCTGAAGTGTTCTGGGTCATTTATCTCCTCAGGTCCTGCTCCCACCTGAAAACTAGAAGCAAATTCTCCAATGGAGAGTGAAGTCAGAACAGGTTAAGTGGGATAACAATTATTAACTTAAAGAAAATTTAATGGGTCTAGACTCTCTTATAGACCAAGATTCGTGGGAGCTTGATATTGGAAAGCAAAGCTATTATCTGAATATGATTCTGTCTTGTTTCCCAGCTCCAGATACCAGCTCCTTTCCACTGAGTGGATCTGTTAGCCAATCTGAGAGCAGTTGGTTTCCTACCATGGCTGTGTGCCACTACTGCACTTGTGTGAGCATCACGTCAGGTTGTTTGCTTCTGAGTAGCTTAGACCTGGAGTTGCTCTGACAGTTGTTGACCACTTTCTTCTGGTAGCTCATGTAGCACCATCCAGCACTAGATGGCTAAGTGTCTGCAGACTGGCTCTCTTCTGGATTTCAGCCATAATTTCCATGATCTGTGCTGACAGCATATGGTGTCTTCAGCAGTAGTGTCTTACCATTAACCTCTGTTGGGTAATCAAGTGCTCTGACAGAAGTCTGTCTTGTTTTGGGACACCTTGTAGGTCTCTCTGATTAACAGCTTATCGTGGGTGCTAACTGTGTGCTTGAACTGGGAGTTACAGACCAGTGCCAAGGGAAAGGACAAATGAAAATAGATAAATAAATAAAAATAAACAGGAGAAATTTAAGGTTAGACTTCATCTCAACATCTATAGCGCTCTTCAATTCAGGTGCCCCTCCTAATGTCCTGTTGAGAGTTTAATTTAGTCATTATGTTCCAGGATATAGGTTTCCATGGTACCAGTTCAATTTGAGTTTATTTGTGTTACCCCAGCCTTTCCCTCCCCTCAAGCACTGCTCTCCCTATTGTCCAGGCCTTGAGATGCCTATCAGCTGTGTCAGGATCACATATCTGTGTCTTCATTTTGGGATTCTGGTCATATTGTCACTTCTGTTTTAATTAGAGACTTCCATTGTGTGACTAGCAACCTTGTTGTTGTTGGGGTTCCTTTGTCTTGTTTCTTTTGTTTTGTCTTGTTTCTTTTGTTCTGTAGTATACCCATCATAGAGTGGAAATCTTATTTAATTCAGGAAGAAGCCATTGTTTACCCATGTAGTGTCTTCAGTGACTATTCCCTTTTATGTTTGGCTAGAACAGGTGGTTGATGGTTTGGTATTCAGGGATGTGCAGATTGTGAAGGACTAAGTGAACCAGCCACCCTGGGTTGATGCTGACTACCAGCTGTGGGGTGAGGGGTGGCATGGGGATCCGCCTGCTCTGGCGGGATCAATCAGTGTGGTCCCGGTGGTGGGAAGAAGAGTCCAGATATAGTCAGAAGATGGCACGGTGCCATGGGGGGAGGGAGGAGTTAGGAGACGGCTAGGCGCACTGAGGGGAGGGCAAGAGGTGAGGAGAGGAGATGGCGTGGGGACGGGAGGGGAGCTTGGAGATGGTGCAATCCTAGTGGCGGAAAGCAGGTGAATCCCAAAGGGAAGGGAGTGGGGAGAAGTCGTGCTCTGGTAAAGTGGGAGTCAGGAGAAGGTGCAGTCCTGGTGGGCAGACGGAGGAGGAAGGGAGAAAAGGCGCTGGAGCCAGAGAGGAGGGGAAAAGGTGAGTGGCGCTCGTGGAGCATACAGGTAGCACAGCAGAGAACCTGGTCTGGGTGCAGCCGGGAGGGGTGCCTGAGGGTGCTGGGATTCTAGTAAGCTTCCCAAGAGCCTGGGAGTCAGTGCATTCCCTACTTTGATCCTCAGCCCTCCCGCTGAGGGTCTGCTAGGACTTACTGACCCTGGAACCCCACAGATCTTGCCTGGTATTACCTCAGGAACTGAAGCATGGTTAAGGTGGATGTCATCTTGACCGGATGTCTCTGCGTTTTGGTACTTTCAATTTTATGTGATTTTGTTTCCATTGGTTGCTTCATTGTTTGATTATTGCTTTATATTGAAGTAGTTCTTGGCTGTGAGTGAGCTGAAAAAGAGAAACAATGAATATTCAAACACTAAAAATAAAAATAAATGTCCACTATTCAAGCACATTAAAGAGGGCTGGAGAAATGGCTTAGCTGTTAAGATGCTTGCCTTCAAAGCCAATGGAACAAGGTTTGATTCCTTAGTGCCTGCATAAGCCAGATGCACAAGGCGGTGCATGCATCTGGAGTGCATTTGCATCGGCTGAAGGCTTTGGTGCCCCCACTCTCTCCCTCTATCTGCCTCTTTCCCTCTTCCCCCTTCTCTTTCTCAAATAAACAAATAAGATATTTTTAAAAAATTAAAAATATATATATCTTTAAAAGCATACATTGTTGTTTAAAACCTATCTTCCCATTTTTACCTGAAGTGATTATTTGGGGATTGCTATGTCACAGATGGGGGCCACAGGACAGCTTCCTGTTTTAGTTATGGCTTCGAGAGTAAGTTAAATGGCCTAGTCTTAAATATGTTGCATACATCATAGTGGTAGTGTTGGATAAATGCAGTTTTAGTTCCTTTTCTATGAAAGTCTCAATATTCCTTGACTAAAATTAATGGATTTCTGATTTCTTATAATTATTGTATACCTGATTTATGTTAGCATTGGAAAAATGATAAACAAATGTTGTAATTAGGTTTGATTTAATGTCTCTCATATTGCAAATTAAGATTTTCCATTTGACTTAATAAAGATTACAATTAATTTTGTCAACATTAGCCTCCATCTCAAGTTTTACAAAAACAATAATTGCTTCAGGCAGCTGCTTTGCATATTGTACTGGGAAATGGCTATATCCATTTGAATATAATAATAATTTGATCATAATAACTGTATAACATGTTCAATATATTTGCTTATATTACATCATTATTTTATTTTGATTCACAAATATAATAAATAAAACATTAGCACCCTGTAAAAGTAAAAACAAGAGAGAAATAAATAAAAATATATTATCATTGTTATGGATATAGAAGGTGATTTTAAAAGGATATACATTTAATATTTTGTTATTATTTTCTTTTTTTATTTTCATTGAGGATTTTAACAACTGAACATATTATAATTTGATTGCATTCCCCTTCTATCATTCATTTATCTCCTCACTCCTTCATCCCTATTCCACTGAAGCCCTCCTCTTCTCATGTAGTCCTTCTGTAGTTTTGATGTCTATTTTTTTTGGTCCTCCTTTATCCATTACCTAAAATTGTTAATGGTCTTAATATCGTGCAGATCTTCTGGAGGTAATGACCTGTATTGAAATCATTGAATGCACCAGCTAGTTCAAAACTGGTAGATAGTTCCCCAAAGTATTTCTGGCCACCCTGTATATTTCTTAAAGCTAAATTTAACTTGGTTTTAAAGACCTACATTGTTCTGTCTAGGCTTATCAATATAGTTAAGCTGGAAATTAAGGTAACAGCATAGAAATTTTATGGGCCAAACTCAGTAGGTAATAGTACATAGAGGAAAACTATAAAAGGAGAAAAAAAAAACCCTCATATGATAGATTTTAGAAAATAAGTGAGAATAGTAGAAAAAAGATGAATGACAATTTTACTGATTATGACACTAGATGCAATAATTGGAAAATGGTATTCAGCCCGTGGAGAGTAAAGTCATAGACACTTTTTGCAATATTGGTGGATTTAGCCATCTAAAAGGGGAAGAGAATAAACAACAGTAGTTGTAAAGGGTATCAGTCAATTAAATATCAAAGCATGGCTATAAAATTTTATGGGTGCTCTTCTTAATAGATGACAATTTAAATTGACAATAATTTTTTTATTAGCTTTTCTGCTTTAAAAATATTAGATCGCAGGATTGCTCACTGGTTAGGGGACTTTACAGCAAATCCTAAATACCTTGGTTTAGTTCCCTCATACTCATGTAAAGCCGGATAACAATGTGACACGTGTATCGAGAGTTAGTTTGAAGTGGCTAGAAGCCCTAGTGCACCCATTCTCTCTCTTACTCTCCCTCTCTGTCTCAGTCTACTTGCAAGCAAATAAATAAAAATATTCTTGAAACATTGGCTTAGGAGCTACAGGTGTACCTCAGTGGTAATGTGCTTATCTGGAGTACACAAAGCTTTGGGTTCAATCCCTAGGCCAACAGCAACAACACAAATATATATATATGTGACTTAGGTAAAATAAAGCTTGACTTTATATTATTAAAGGGAAAATTCAACTTAAAATTAAGTAATGCTTTATTTCTTTTCCTTATTGAAATTGCATCTATAAGTAGTAGAGCTTATGTTTATATGTTATTACTTCCTAAAATAAGCATTTATGTATTTCTCACTGCAGTGCACATTAGCTATGCTGATACTACTTCTGTAAAGGTAGACAAATAGGTGACTGGAAATGTATAATGAGGAAATTAAAGTTTATATCTTTCATAAGATTATCAAGAAATATTTACAAAGGATTGTCTATTTGATTCCCAGTATGACAGAAAAAAAAAGGAAATATAAGGTTTGTTTGTTATTTGCAATTTTAATTGTTCACTCAAATACAGATCTCAATCACTCACATTGTGGAAGTGAATGTCTTCTTTACTTTCTTTATTAATTAGCTTAATGTCCTAGTTAGCAGGATTTTCCTGAGAACTAAATATCATTTCCAATTTCAGATAACATATGTGCTGTAGCTTCTATAAGAATATTGGCAGGATTTATCCTTCTCTTGCAAGGCAAGGTGGATAAAACTCAACTTGAATATGCCTGTGCCTTTACTACTGCTTATGCAGATACTTTTCTACACTGTCTTCATTTTCACTTCTGCGAATGAACCACCAAGGCTTGTTACTTAAACATTTTTATATCAGTAGAGAGTTATAAGCCCAAAGTATGTGTTTATTGTAAAAATAATTTCAGCTTTAAAATCTTGTGAAGTTATCATGAAAAGGAGATCACAAGTATGATGCTTCTAAGGTAGCCAAGTGTTTTGTTTTTTGCCAAGTGCTCATGTACACACTGTTTTTACAATGTAATAATCATAGTGAGTTGATTTCCACAGCCATAGTGAAATACATCAGTATTTGATTAAAATAAATGTTAACTGTTGTTCTTCAGCAACATATATGAGCTTCATAGTGCCTAAACCAGATCTACATTAAAAAATTTTCAAAGAGAGCTTTTGACATTTACCTAGTGCACTATTCTTATTTTACCCTCTTTACTAAAATGAGATCAACTTTCAGTTAAAAAATGTTTGCTAGGAAATCTGTGATCAAAGGATGAGAGATAAAAATTAAATATATATATACATATATATACATATATAAATATGCATATATATATACATATATAAATATGCATATATATATATATATATATATATATATAAAATAGTTTGACTAGCATTCAGCACTCCTAAGCATATGAAGCCTCAAAATCTTGTAGGAATGAAGACTGAAATAGTCCGACTTGAACATAAGTTAATGCCTTTTTTAACAGTAGCAAATAGAAAACTGAACAATATTAGGAATATCTGATTTCAGAAAGTTCTAGTCAAAGTTAAAAAGGGGCAGCTTTATCTCTGGCTATCTTACTATGTCTCATCAGAGAGCCCAGTAATGCACTGTGTCCTGAAAAATGTACTGTATTTTGGTTAGTTGGTTACTCTATTACTATAAAGAATCCCCTGACAATTTCTAACATTGTTTCCTATATTACATATTATCAGAGGATATACAAACCTGAAATCCTTCAAATAGATATGGTGAAAACTTTGCTAGCAACATTTCACAGAATGCTCTGCAGTCAATCCTACACTGGGAATTCATGTACTCCCCTTGGTAAATCAAAATGTTTCAATTGCCATAAAATTTACTGTGGGATAAAATATTGATGCAGCAATAACTAACATTTAAACTAGCAAGTTTTCTAATCATTTCTAACTAATTCATCAGTCCTCAAAATAACTTTATCATATAAGCACTATTATATAATATATTTGCTACTTTCTCAATGTTATGACCAAACACATGACCAGAAGTAACTTAAGGAACGTGAGGTTTATTCCCCCTTACAGTTTGAGGGACTCACATCCACCATGATGGGAAAGGCACGGCATGAACATTGCACACTTCATCGGCTGTCAGAAAGCAGAGAGAGGAATGCCCCTGCTCAGCTGACTTACTTTGCTACATTCCTGACCTCCAGGATTGCAGCGCTTGGAAAAGCATGCCCACATTTAGGATGTCTCTTCCACCTCAAAGAAACTAGTCTAGAAAATCCCTCAGAGTCATACCCTGAGATTTGTTTCCATTGTGATTCTCAGTAATGCCAACTTGAAAATCGAGATTAAATATCAAAGTCCACACCTGAAAGACTGCCAAACATACCACGTTGAGGCCACATCCAGAGCCCTTGTCCCCATAGTGTTATGGCAATCAAACTGCATCCTGCCCTACTTCAAAAATCCCCATATTCAGCCTCTGACAGTTCCGAGTCTGTTCAAAAGTGTGAGCGTAGTCTCTTCAGAGGCTGAGGCCAACTTTAAAGATGACTGCCTATAATTTCCATACACAAGTTACAGTCTGCCAACATACAATCACACACAGCATCCATTCCCAATGCAAAACAAAACAAAACAAAACCAAGTAAAACAGGAATGAGGATAAAACAAGGAAAAATCAGGCCAAACTAAGACTGAATCCCAGCAGGACAAACTAAACCTTTAGCTCTATGTCTGGGATGGGGCTTATAATGGACTTTGTCTGAGCTCCAAAGGGCCTGGGTAGCCACATCCTTCCAAGGTTTACTAAAGGTAGCACTCATAGCTCTCTCTTTGGCCAGCTCTCCTCTAAGCCTGCAGGGGTTTGTGGCATGTGTCCTATGATTCTGGCATCTAAGACACCTGGGTTCTTCCTTGGGACATAGTGATGGAGCAGCCTCGCAGTGCTGCCTTGTACTGATCATGCTGTACATTGCCTGGCCTCAGTGGTTCTCTGGACCCACGGTATAATGCATCATGCTCTCAGTCTTTCATTTTTCTTGCCTCTAAAGCAATTACTACAATGATAACAATGCAAAATTTTGCTACCAGCCTAGAATGAATAGTGCCTCTCTCGCTCAGGGGCCATGCTAATCTTCTCTGTATCGTTCCAATTTTAGTATATGTGCTGCTGAAGCGAGCAGCTGTAGAAGAATGTATGCCTCCCAAGCTGACTTTGGTGAGATACTTTTCTAGGCCATTGTGCTTTAGCAGAGAATCCTTCAATTTAGTTTCTTTCTTCAAGTAACTTTGGATTTTCACAAAATGTGTAGAGTATGTTTTCCTCTCAGTATTCCTTTCCTATTGTATGGTTAAGGTTTCTCTTCAATGGTGTTGACCTCTTAACAACTACAGATTCTTTCTCAACACTAGTCTAAGTGGAATCCTGTTTGTGATTTCCTCTGCTAAACAAATTTGCTCATTACTTTTGAGTTCGGCATTCAATTTCTCAGGGCAGAGGCCGAATGCAGCTTTATTTTTTTAACAGTTGTAGACAGCCTCAGGTCACTTAGACGAACTTTCAAACCAGGCATGGCTATGGAATAAGGGATATTTGTCCCGACCCGTGGGACCTCATTATTCGTGGGGGCAAGGGGGACCCTAACCTGAAATAAGATGGGCGAGAGAGAGAGGAAGAGACTCCAGCAAATGTACACTTGTCAAGAGTCCATTTTTATTGAGCCACAGCGGCCTTTTTAAGGGTTAGGGTTAGGGTCTTGGGTGAGCGGGGGGGGGGGGGGGGGGGGGGGGGGGGGGGGGGGGGCTGGAGGAGGCAGGTGGTGGAAAGTTACAGAATCTTCTTGGCCTTTGGCCTAGGACAGTTTGCGGTTATTCCAAGAATTCACGGTATAGTTCTCACGTCTCTGCAGTCGCCAGGCAGGATGTTAATTAGTTAGGTGTGGCGGGGTGAGGGGATGGAATCAGTTAGGTATGGCAGGGTGGGGGGATGAGGAAAGGTCGGAAGTTGCTCAGGGCAGAAGTTATCTCAGGGCAGAGGTTATCTCAGGGCAAAGATCTGTTCAGGGCTCATCTCCTCGTCTCCAACAGATATTTATTGAAGCTAACAGACATGGGGGAAGTTTAATAATGGCAGAAATTGGCCCATTCTTAAAGGACCAAGCAGAGAGGGAGAGGAAAAACAACAACAACAAAAAAAAACCTCAAAAGCCACACCACACACAAGAACACTGAGGAATTTCAGGCAGAACTCAGATACTTTGCATATCTTTAGACTGGAAATTCAAATTCACTACCATACGTTAAGGCTGGACCTTAACATCTACCCAGTGACATCTCCTCCAGCCAGGTAGATGGAAATCTAAGAAGCTTTAAGAAAACTCCTGATCTAATGAAAGACATTTATTCAAACTACCACAACAGTAGATAATAGGCACTACTTCCCAGTTTCTGAGTTTTCTTTTTCTTCTAGAAACACAGCCAATGGATCTCCACTGTCCCCATTTTCTTAGCATTCTTTGCTTTTCTGTAACTAAACTTCATTTATTGTATTGATGGATTTTGTAGCCCCAAATCTGAAACTTTCACATTCCTCCTGCAAACCATTTTCAAAGGACTACAGACATCTATAGTCAGGTTTATCACAGAAATTGTCCCAATTCTCAATATCAACATTCTTCTTTCTATGTTGTCTAGGACCCAAGCTTTGGAAAGAGGAGTCACACATTTAGGTAGGATCTTTTTACTTCAAACAATCTAATCTAGAAAATTTCTCACAGACATACCCACAGATATGTTTCCATGGTGATTCTAAATCATGTAAAAGTAATAATAGAGATTAACAATCACAGTTATGATTTTCACATCTGAAATAACCTCAAATAATGCTGAGGTTAAGCTACATATTCATTTTAATTAAGTAGGAAATTTCAATATTCAGATACACTTTCAACACTATGTATACCTCCTGAATACTTACAAAATTTTCAGAAATAACCTGCAGTAATATTTAATGTAACATAGTTTTAAACCCTCTCATCTTTACTAGGGTATGTAGATTGATATGTGGCTCTGATATATGGACAAAAAATACACATATATAAATTGTGTAATACATATATTTCATGGTTTAAACAAATTATTTTAACTACACTTTCTAAATAGCATTATAAATTTAATCATTTCTGAGGGATTATGTGGAAAATCCTCTTAGAACAATTGATTAAAGTCTGTATGTAAGTTTTGTAGAAAAGAGATTTATATTTTACCTACAGTAAGTAAATTAGTCATTCTTGATATAATATTATTAAAGAACTCAATAAATCTATAATCTTTTCAATGTCTGTTTATCTTTTGCTGTTGAACAGGTAATGATATAACAAGAGATTCTATCTTTTTTTTTTTTTCTGTGCAAAGTAGAGTTCAAAGTAGCTGTCAAACTTGAAACATAGTTGAATACTGGGTAATCGATTTTAGGCTTACATTAGGAAAGACAAAAAGTCATTGCAAATGAAAATACAAGTAAGTGTTTTTGCTAGCAATTTTGAGTTTTTTCCTCAGTAATTTTCTTTAATTCCCAAACCTGTAGCATTATACTTACCTATTAGTAAATGAAAACTTACCATTGTTATGCTTTTTTATGGTATTTATCATCAAACTCAAAATAGGAAACAGTAGGTAATAGAGGAAAAGGTGGGTGGAGTTAACTAAAACCAGAAATGTGTGGCTATAATGTAGGCTCAGCAGTTAAAAAGAACTTACTTACAAAGCCTGTTGCCCAGGTTTGGCTCCCTCTATCCACAAAAGTTTGATGAACAAAGTGGCTTAAGCATCTGGAATTTGTTTCAGTGACAAGAGAACCTTTTTTCTCTCATTCTACCTCTTTCCCTTTCTCCATGAAATGTATAAACAAAATTCTAAAAAAAGAAAAAGGAGACAAAGGATATATATATAAAAAAAACATATAAAAGCCTACTTTTTGTAAGCCAATTAAAAATATAACAAAAAATAATTAAAACAAAGACACTATGCATAGAGAGATAAAGTTGTTTGAAGCCATATGTTATTAAGCAAAAATCAGAATACAAGGTTGGTGGGGGGGCTCTTGATCACCCAAAGCAATAGAGGCTAGTTATTGACAGTGATACTGATTGCCCACCAAAACCAAATAAGTCCTTATTGTTGCAGATACCACATGCTTATGTTTCAAGATAAGGAGAAATCAATCTAGAACTGACCTGGAATGTTTCTAACTGCTAGCCAGCTTTTGTAAGGCCTGAAGGTACTAAGTGGTCCTGAACAGTACAATGCAACTCTATCAGACAAGAGGGTCCCTGTTGGACCCTGAAAGGCCCAGGCAGGAGGCCTTGTGGAACTTCCTGAGCCTAGCTGAAGTTTGGAGACCTGTCTCTGGCCAGCTAGGACTCAGCTAGAAGCCTAATGGCTTCTGGCCTGCCACCTCTGTGTGTGGCAGGTTAAATTATCATTTCAATAGTTACAGTTTACTATTGTCCCTTACCTCTCCCCCCACAGTCCTAAAATCCCCACCTATGTCCCCAACATTATATAGGCAACTGCTCATAGCAATAAAGAAAGTTCCTGTGAGTTCCTGCTTCCACAAGATTCCCTACTCAGTGTGGTTTTTCTCCCATGGATGGGAGAGGTCTGAGCTGTCCAACGCTCATCTTCCTCCTTAACCCCTTGGGAGGAACCAGCAGGCCTGGTTCTTTCCTCAGCACTACCTGCCCCCGCCGCGGAGCCCGGCAGTTCCCAAGAGTGCAATAGTGAAGAGAGTCTCAAAGGAAAAAACTATCTTTCTGACTGCATGTGAAGCCCACTCTATGGGACAGATTTTATATCTTGTGTTACAAACCTGAGCAAACCTGTGGCTAAGGAGGTCATAAGATGTACTGGAAAAGCTAATGCTGTTGTTTTGCTGAAGGAATTTGCTGTGAACATTAACCTGCCTTCCATGTATTTATGTCTAAATCCATAGTTTGTTGTCTTTCTGGTAATGTAAACAATCATTCCTCAAAGTATATTTCCCATTAATTTATTATAAAGTACAGAATGTTAAAATGAATTACAGGAGGGAAATATATAATTACAACCTCTCACTTGTGTGATATTTAGTTGAATAAACTTCTTTTTATGTATGTTATTTTAAATTAGCATGTGTATTATTGTCAAGGACATCTGTTAGCTTATGATTATTTTAGTTATATAGCTCTGTGGATCTCATTATACTTGATTTCTACATTTCTAGACATCCTAAAAATTTTTACTTATTATAAAATCTCTTATTTTGAAATCAGATTAGACCTCATTTTTCTTGAAATACTTTTCAGTGGGCCTAGTGTATAAATCATCATACAATTATAACTTTGATATTCTTAATATAAATAAATACAAGGGTTAGAGAGACAGCTTAGCAGTTAAGTTGCTGACCTGCAAAAACAAACAAACAAAAAAAACCAAAAAAACAGAAAAATCCTGGTTCAATTCTCTAGTT
Source organism: Jaculus jaculus (assembly GCF_020740685.1). Lineage (NCBI taxonomy): Eukaryota > Metazoa > Chordata > Mammalia > Rodentia > Dipodidae > Jaculus > Jaculus jaculus. Next base: position 150,624,406 of record NC_059105.1, on the reverse strand, counting down.
CCCATGTAAGAAGTCATGTTCACAAGGTGGCACATGTGTCTGGAGTTCATTTGCAGACAGCAAAGGCCTGGTGTGCCCATTATCCCTCTCTCTCTATTTGCCTCTCCCTCTCTCTGTCTAACAAGTAAAAAAAGAGTGTATTTCTTAAAAACTGATAAATAAATACAAACATGTGAAAAATAATCATGCAAATAAGTAGATATATGTTCCTATGAATGCTATTTCTAAAATATTTTGATAATCTTTGCAAAAACGTGTTTATTCAGAAATGATGGGATAATTTACATGGAAAAATTATAATTTCTAATGGTGTTCTACCAGGGTGAAAGCAGTTTCTCTTACAGCATGGCTACATAAATTCTAGAAAAGAGAAACTACATGATAACTGAGAAAAAACAAACACATTACCAGGATAATTTAGAAAAATATGTTTGTAAAATTAATCAGCTATATAAGAGTCTTTACTGGAAAGGATCCTTCAGGACGTTCAGTGTGGTTGAGCCTGACATGAGTCATGAGTGATCAGAAATCACCATTGAAGAGGAATGGCGGAGATGGGATTCACAATCGGTAAGGGTGCACCAGGAGCACCTTGAAACATGTTCATGACAACTCTTGGTCTGTAGAGTGCTTTCATGAGTGTAAAAAGAAAAACAACATTCTTGGTTTCCAAAGTACTATTTTTTTTTTTGTTTTGTTTTGTTTGAAGTAGGATGTCACTGTAGTCCAGGCTAACCTGGAGTTCATTCTTGGGACTCACAGCAAACCTCCTAACTCTGCATTCCCAGTGCTAGGATAAAAAAGCATGTGCCACCTTACCTAGCCCCCCAAAAAACACCCTTAGGGACTCATGACCCAGTAGCCAGAGTTCATTTCCCCAATATGCATATTAAGCCATCTTTACAAAGTTCACAAGGGCACGTGGAAGGACATTTGTAGAGGCAGAAGGCTCTGACACATCCATGCACACTCTGTCTCTGTTTCTCTCTCTCCCACTCTCTCACTATCACTTTCACAAATAAATAAATAAATATTATAAAACACTCTTTTAGGTGGAAAACAAGGAAAGGTCCAAGTTAGGATCTTATGTTGGACTCCATGGACAACACAGCACACAAATGGTGCTTTTGGGAACTTGGGTCCCGCCCTTCCTGAAGTATATACTATGGGTTAGCAATATTGGTAAACCTTGAACACGCACCATTTTACAACCAGCTACGAATTCCTGCTTTTGAACATGGAAATTGCTCAAAATTTCCTTCATTGGAGGCTACTGCTTCAAGTTTCCTCCCTTAGCAATCCCACATCTACAGTTCATTTCAGAGGTCCAGAGAGAAATCAGGATGGCAGGGTAGGTGATGCTTCGAAGGGTCATATTTGGGCTCATACAGAGGAAAACATAAAAAATATAAAAAAGACTATAAGTTTTCCTGGAAGTACTTAAAGAAGGTAATGAAAGTCATATTAAAGTAGATTTTATTTATCCATTTTAGCTGACTACTGATCATAGATTTTACTTATTTCAAAAAGTTACTAAGGACTCATAAAACATCATTAATAGCACCAAATCCCAGGGAGATGAATAATCAGATTTTCAGGGTCACCACAATATGTGGCTCAGTATTTGATTATCCTTTCTTTTTAATTCTGACTTATAATATGTATACATATGCTAAGATAGCTGTGATGATTATAGTTTTTATTTTGTAAGTTGCTCATTGATGTTCCTTGTTTTTCCTTTGCTAAGTGTTAAGAATTTGAAGAGATTATTTTAATATTAATGAATAAAAGATTAAACAAGGGACTGCTCATATTGTCATTAAAATCATCTCATTTTCTAGATATTTAATTTTCAATTACATTATATATATATATATATATAAATTATCTGTATGTATAATTTCATTTGATGACTCCAGCTTATTTTCATACTTATAATTCATATATTATGTTAATATTGTTATTTTGGATAGAAAATTTGTGATAAGTTTATCCAGTTGGCTCTTCTATTGATTTCACCTGTTGTCACTTTTTTTTTTTGTTCATTTTTTTTTATTTATTTATTTGAGAGCGACAGACATAGAGAGAAAGACAGATGGAGGGAGAGAGAGAGAATGGGCATGCCAGGACTTCCAGCCTCTGCAAACAAACTCCAGACACGTGCGCTCCCTTGTGCATCTGGCTAACGTGGGACCTGGAGAACTGAGCCTCGAACCGGGGTCCTTAGGCTTCACAGGCAAGCGCTTAACCGCTAAGCCATCTCTCCAGCCCTGTTGTCACTTTTTGAGCTCTGGCTTGGGTGAAGGTATTGCACATCTGAGAATTAATATTTACTGTGTGGCCATACATTTGTAACATGTAGTATTATAAAACTTGGATGCTTATTTCAGAGCATTAAAAGAGAGAATAGCACAATGAATATATTCTTTTGAAGTCTTTCCTCACATCCTTTAGTAATGTCCCATAGGTTAGAATAAATCACATGACCTGATGTACATCGTATGTTCACACTGACCGTATTTTAAGTGATTGCTCCTGAGGGGCAGGATTTTAAGTTAGACGCATAATTATCATGGTTTCCCAAATTTATATTCACAGGTTTCCCTGCAGAAAGCTGTCCAACTTAAAAATTAATCAAGTGTCATTAAATATCATTTATGAATCATTATAACTGGGGATTTAATGGTAGTAATAAACAGCAATATTAAAATAGTAATATTAAAATCTACTTCTTGTTTTGTGAACAATTTTATTTTACATGCCATAGCTTTTACTTTGAATGTTTAATGGTCCTCTGTATAAAACTGTTCTAAAAGAGTTTAAATTTGAGATGTGAAATTGAGTTCTATACTAAATGTTTTTTATAAAATGAATTTATTTGTATGTTGATAAAATTATTCCTTCTACTTTCCATGTGTTCATTGTTCCAACATGTTAATCATTCCATAAAGTCTTTTATAGTTTCTACTTGTTCTTTACAATATAGCAAACAAGTGTCCTTCATTTATTGCAACATCTTTTGGCAATATTTTGTACCTTTATGAAATTATTTTCTCAAAGCTTGCATATAAAGAAACATTCAGGAATATTACCATAGGCTCATTTTGATGTGGATATTTAAGAAAAAAAAATAAAGGACACAGAAAATTTGAGAATGACAAGTTTCCTTGTAAACTATTATTTAATGTAAAAGTTAGTTGATTTTATCAGTCAAAAATATAAATATAATTGCTGATCATATCTTCCTTCTAAAACCTGACCTAGAATATTGATATTGCCACTTTCTAATTGGGTGATATTCGTTCCCTACATAAGAGGTCTTTGGCTTTTCTTTATGTTTTGAAAGTTTTTCATCATATTCTCATACTAAACATAAATTTTCACTGTTCCAACTTTATGTCAGACTAACTTACACAGTAAAATTTGGTTCTTCCATTTCATGCTAGGTATAAATATTCACAATTGAAAAATTTAGTGCAATTCTCAAATGTATATTAATAAAAATAATAAGTATCTTTCTGATAAAATTCACCTTTATCAAAAATGAATAATCAACATTTGTGGATGAGACAACATGTCATCAAATAATAAAATTTGTACTTTAATTTTTTTTCCCATTTTTATTTAACTGAATAAATTTTGTTGATTATTATACTAAGCAAGTCAAACTAAAGATCTCATATTTAAATTAACATAGAAAGACTATGCTGATCTTCATGTAAGTATTGAATTGATAAAACACAGTCTCTACAGTTTCTTTCCAAAAATTGAGTTACTGGTGCTTAAGATGATATAAAATACTCTTAAACACTTATAAATTTAATAGTATATTTCTAAGAGGTGGTATGCAAACATCAACTAGTTATCATTTTTAGGCTGAAATTTAAGTGATAATTATTACACATATACTCAATTTTGGATCAAGGTTAATTTTGTGTGGGTATTCACAACCATAAAAATCAGTAACACTCTTATGGAATCACAATTGATAGGGCCAAGTGTTTCTATGTATTTAACTATTTAAATCTGTTTTCCCTGTAGATTACTTGTGTCACTTATTCATTATAACCTTTCCTATGTTTTAATTGTTGAAGGTTTTATTCATGTGAAGTTTTCACTCTGTAGACACAGATTTAGGGAAGTTTGCAACTTGAAGGGAACTGCAAATTTGCTAAATCAAGGCTTCTATTAGATTCACATTTCTTTAGGCTAAGTTCTCAAAAATCTATCATTGCAGAAACAACAAATTTACATTCAAAGGTACTCCTACTATAGCCATAAGTTAAATGCCAATTTAGTCCTGTCAAACAAAATTAAGCTCATGTATGTATATGACAACTGTGACAGAGTGACAATCAGGTATGATGTACAGGACTTTGAACATGATGTTAGTCAATGCTTTAACATACAGATAACTGTAAGATACAGATTGAAGGCTTAGCATCTTCAATGCTGTTCTACATTGAGTTTCCCAAATTTGGGATGAAAACCTGCATTAAAGAAAGTCCAAGAAAGAAAGTGAAGAATGAGGAACAAAGAGTGGTTACAGTAAGCGAGATATGACTGTATTATAGGATTTCAGATTTATACTTATTATTTTCTAGTAATAAAGTATGATGGATTATTTAAAATATGTTTAATATACTATTACTGGGTTAAATCTGTTGCTTACAAAATTGATGGCTACTCATAAAAAATACATTGAGCAGCATACTTTTGCCTATGGTTTGCAAATAAGAAAAGGTTATTAAAAAATAATTTACATTCTTTCTGCCAAAGGAAGGGTAGGACTCCTTACAACGTCCTCCCTCCAGACATAAAATGGCCTCAATATCCATGACCTCATAGTGCCTGACACTACCTACACAAGACCATCATAAGAGGAGGGAAAGATCGCTACATCAAAATAAAAGAGAGACTTATTGAGATGGGGATGGGATATGATCAAGAATGGAATTTCAAAGGGGAAAAGCGGGGAGGAAGGGTATTACCATGGGATAATTTTTTAATCATGGAAAACATTTTAAAAAATTGAGAAAATAAAATAAGATTAAAAATAATAATTTACAGCCTTTCTAAAGGTATTGCTTGCCCTAAAACAATTATTAGTTAATTGTTTTTTTGTTGTTAACCCATAAACAACAAAATCAAATAACTTTTTTTAAAGGTAACACAGACATATTTAGTTTGGCCTGATGTATTCAGTTGGAGTTTCACGAAGCAGGTGTATATAATACAAAGTGTTTCAATATCTACAAAGGTTGTAATATCTAACGCCATTAGAAGTTTTAATTAGAATGTGTCTCTAATATTAAAATGTATTAATAATTTAAGTGAGGGACATTCTTTCCAGATGTACAGGAAAGAAATTAATTTTGTGAGGTATTAGCCTAAGAGAACTTCAGTTTAAAATATGGAAGGCACACTGACACAGAACTTCAGACCTTTCAGAAAACTGGAATCTATACAGTTGAGGTGTTTAGAACATTATGCAAAATATTAATGTGAACTTTCTTTCCTCCGTTTTCCTATAAGGTTCTTAAAAGTTAACACAGCATCCTAAAAAGTAGAAAGACAAATTGAAATATCAATACCATATTAGCTTCAGTGGGAAAGAGAAGTTATGTGGATAACCGCTGTTCTCAAAATTGAAGAGACAAAAGGCAAACCTAAGGAAATGAACATAACAGAACAGCCACCACCAGAGAAACTGGTGCATGAAGGGAAAATATGAACTTTACCTGCTGACTTCCTACAGAATGGGAGAGGAAATTTAGACAAAATCAGAAGCCCTACATCACTGGTAGATGATAATTAGTGAGGGTTTTACCTCTATATGCTCAAGTGGGTGTCTAAACGCCTAAAGACGAAATAAGCGCATGAATATTTACAACTATAGGGGTAAGTGAAAAGGCTTTGACATATGCACCGCTCTTCTTGATTTTTTTTTTTCTTTTTCTATTTTTATTAGATTTGTACTCTGTGAATTCAGTCAGGTTGGTACCATTGTCAGCCTCCTATCTGTCCCCCCCCCACCAGGATCCCTTCTTGTTGGGCTATATGGTTGTGCATTGTGGGGTTAGCCATCAGATTGGGGTAGGAGAAAATGTCTCTGTGTATCGTGACCTGACCCTGTGGTTCTGACATTCTTTTTTACCACTCTTCCTCAAATTCCCCTGAGCCATGTTGGGTTCATATTAGGTCTGTTTCAGTGATGAGGTCTTGGGAGCCTCTGTGTCTCTGGATATCTGATTTGGTAGGGGTTGATTGATCTCTGTGTCGATCTCCTTCACTGTTGTGCTGGTTCCCGGTTTGCCAAGAAAATAGCATTCTTGCATGTTTCCCCAAATATCCTTAGTTTCAGCTGGGACCCTTTAGACATATGGTGGGGTGGTTCTCTCCTTAGGATCTGTGTCTATCTGAAAAAGTGAAGCAGATGCTTCAACAGAGAGTAAAGTTAGCACCAGATAAATGGGATAACCATTACTTTTTAGAGAGAATTTAGTAGGTGTAGGCCCACTTGAAGCCCACGATTGGTGGGAGCTTGATAATGGAGAGCAAGATCATTTTTGGATATGGTTCTGACTTCTTTCCCAGATCCAGCTATGGATTCCATTCCACTGAGCGGGTCAGTTAGCCAAATCAAGAGCAGTTGGTTTCCCACCATGGCTGTATGCCACTATTGCACTTGTGTGTTCATCACAAGAGGTTATTTGCTACTAAGTAGGTTAGACAATGCATTGCTTGGACAGATATTGATCATTTTCCCCAGTCACTCATGTAGCACCTTCTGGCACTAGACACACTGACTGTCTGGGGACTGACTCTCTTCCAGCTTCCAGCCACATCACTCCATGTTAAATGCCAACAGCATAAGGTGTCTTCAGCAGTAGGGTCTTACCACTAACCTATGGTGGGTCATCAAGTGCTGTGACAGAAATCTATCTTCTTTTGGGAAACCTTGTAGGTCTCTTTGATCAAAAGCTCAATGTGGATGATATACCCCTGCTGGGGTATTGGGAGTTACAGGTCAGCACCCAAGAAGAGAAGGAAGAAAAAGTTAGGTGATATAAAAGAGATAGAAAGAAGAGGGGGAAGGAGAGACAGAGTGGGAGAGAGAGAGAGAGACAAACAGGAGGAGATAAAGGTCAGTTTTTGTCATACCCTCTCCAGGGCCTTGTGAATCAGGGGTTCCCTCTAAGGGTCTCGTGCTGGTGAAGGTTCAACCATTTGGTCTGCTTTTTAGGATGTAGAGTTTTATGGTACCATTGTCATCTTACGTTTTAACACGCTATGGTTGAAGGAAAAAGCAAAGCAAACAACAACAACTAAACCTTCACACACAGGGTAGACTTTCTGAAATACTATGGTTGTAATTTTTGATGTTTGTTTTGAAAATTGGAAATTAAGAATGATACAAAATGGTTCATGGATAAATTTAACAAGCATATAAGGAAGAAACTGAAATAATTCTATACAATTTACTTCTTAAGGTAAAAGGAGAGATATTATTTCTTTTTCTATCAATTCAGAATTACACTAGTATAAAACAAGTAAAAACTAATATAAGAAAATAAAATTGCAGACCAATGACTCTCATGAGCAATTAACTGAAAATTCTCAAGAACATTACAATATCAAATTCATGAAGGTATAAACTAACTATACATAATAGATAACTTGAATTTATCCCATAAATGGTAAGTTAGGTAGAATATTTGAAAATCTACTAATGAAATCCATTCCCTAAACAGTCTAAAAAAATCATATGACTATATTGATAGATATCAAAAACATTGAGAAAATTTAACAACCATTCATTACAAAAAAAGTATTTCTAAATTGTAAATAGAGTGGAACTTCCTCAGTGTTAAAGACTCTAAACTAAATCTTGGTGGCATCTGTAGTGTTGGGGAACTTAAAGCCTTATCACAAAAGTCAGGACAAAGGCACACTTACAACTGTCTGATCATCAATGAAATTCTAGCTCATGCAATGTAACAGAACAAAAACATCAACAACAAAATTACAGGACACAAAAATGAAATGTGAACTTTTTGGTAGCAAAACTTAAATCTATTGCATACCAGTGACAGAAATATATATATAGTGAAATAATCAGAAAAATAAACACAAAATTCTCTTGTAACTGATAATTGATTAAAGTGTGGTTGGTAGGTATGAAGTTTATATCCACAAGATGCTTACTTTCTAATATGTCAGTAATGAACAGGTAGAATATACAATTAAAAACAGTATCATTTATAATAGGATGTTCAATATGAATATTATCTATAAATGTGATATATATGTAAGAACATCCTTATAAAATGCATTAAAATGTGATGATATGCTAATACATTTATGAATGGAGATGTTACGATTATGGGAAGAAAACTCAAAGACTTAAAACATCAAGATGAGGCGGGGAGATGAGAGATGGCTTAGCAGTTAAGGTGCATGCCTGTGAGTCCTAAGAACCCAGGTTTGATTCTCCAGGTCCCACATAAGCCAGATGCATATGGTGGCACATGTATCTGGAGTTCATTTCCAGTGGCTAGAGACCCTGGCATGCCCATTTTCACTTTCTCTCTCTCCTCTCTCTCTCCCTCTCCTTCCCTCTCTCTGTCTCAAATAAATAAATATGTAAATAAAATCTTTAAAAATATTAAGTTTCATGTTTATACTAATGTCATTTACTGATTCAGTGCCATTCTAGAGGCAAAAGTAACATGTGTCATTAGAGAAATTTAATTTTAATTTGGAATGATCTTTTTTGTGCTAGCTGGGGTTCATTCTTGAAGATACTTGGGGCTACTTTGAGGATAGGATTGCTGGGGTGATCTCAGTTCTGCTGTAGCTGTGCCCCAACCCATGTGTGAGTGCCTGGCTCTAATGCCAAAAATGCTAGCCACCTGTGGAGGGGAAGCAAGGGATGCTAATGGAAATTTATGCCCCTAAACTGACACATGGGTTCCAGTCCCAAATCTTATTTATTTCTATAATTTGATGAAAAAGGAAAATATTACGGAATTTTTAAATATGTTACATAAATAAAATTATATGCATAACTTAGTACTTCATCCTAGTGGACATAAACTCAATGGTGGATATTATAAATACACTTAATTATAAATATACCATAAATATATGCATAAAACTTCAGGCCACTGTGTGTGTGTGTGTGTGTGTGTGTGTGTGTGTGTGTGTGTAAATTTATGTTTACCAAAATTGATTCAGTGCTGTTGCAGTCCAGTTCACATTGCTGGTAGAAATCACCCAACCAAGAGCAGCTTCTGGGCCAAAGAGATTTATTTTGGCTTACAGGCTCGAGGGGAGCTCCATGATGGCAGGGGAAAACGATGGCATGAGCAGAGGGTGGACATCACTCCCTGGCCAACATAAGGTGGACTACAGCAACAGGAGGTGTGCCAAACACTGGCAAGGGGAAACTGGCTTTAATATCCATAAGCCGGCCCCCAACAATACACTCCCTCCAGGAGGCGTTAATTCCCAAATCTCCATCATCTGGGAACCTAGCATTCAGAACACCTAAGTTTATGGGGGACACCTGAATCAAACCACCACAAGTGCTTTGGAAAAACCCATTTCCTGTTTTCACCTTCTTTCTTCCTCTCTTTCTCTGTCCTTTTGTTCTGAAACCAAATCTAATGAAGTTCTGGATGACCTTTACTATGTAGTTGAAGGTCACCTCAAACTCCTGATCTTGCTACCTCCATCACTATATTATAGGTAAGGTATATAATTCCCAATTTATGCAGTGCAGGGGCTCAAACCCAGCCACATCCAATCCCTTTATAGAGTAAGCCAACAGATTTAAGTATCCAGAATTGTGGTGATGCAGTTTACATCACTGTTTACTAAAATGTATCTATTTTGATCTCACACAGTAGGTTCTCAATAGCTACTGATTAAGTATGGATAATTGGAAGTCTACAAATTATTTTGCAAATTCATTTCATGCTTCTCAGTTAAATGGAACAGGCTAGGATATGTTTCAGAGTAGGCAAGCCAGTTCAGTGTGTTCATTTGTAATCTACTAGAGGTTAATAGACCCAGTAAGTCATTCTGTGAGGGTGAATGACTCATCTGAGAAGATAGCTTAACTCTTGCAGTACTAAATGCAACCTTGTTGTTTTTAGATGAATATTTTTAATAACCACCAATTATTTAATGCACTGGTAATCATAATATTTACTAAGGATGTTAAGGAAACTCAGCTGACACTTGAAAGAGTAGTATTGCATGCTGTTGTTTCATGCGGGCAAATAAAAATGCTTTACCAATAGCTCAGCTCTGTCACTGAGAAAATATATCAATTGGTAAATAAGTTACTGCTTCTTGTATTTCTTCACACTAATTTTTAAAGCATATAATGCAAAGCAAATTATGTTAATGCTTTGTTTTCTGGTTGCTAAGAGAACATATAGCCTCTAACGGAGCAGGAGAAAACTTGGAATTTCACAAATTATTCTCTCCACCCAGCATCCCCACCCCCACACACCACAGAGGTGGAGGACCCATTCCAAAGCAATTACAATACTAGTATACATATTTCAAAAATGAAAGATAAGAGGTTCATAAGCTTAACTTCTGTATCTAAGTATCTATCAGATTTCCTTTTCTTTAATAAATTCATGAAAAATACACTACATCTTTGAAAAGTAGAAACCTATGAACATCTTGTTGGAGCTATATGTGAGCAAAGGAAAATAAATCTTCAACTTACCTGTGACTTTTAACCTTAATGACATTTTCTTTTTCTTAAGAGTAATAAGAATTAAACAATGTAGACGTTATATTCACTCCCTAAGACCTAATACTAACTAAAATAACAAAAATATAATAATAAAATAATAAAATGTAAATATAGACTATAAACATAAAGATAATAATAAAGAAGAGCTTAGCTGATACATAGAACAAATATCTTCCAGAATTTTGAAATAAGGTTAAGCATATTTATCCCAAACATTTCTGCTGTCTTTATTATGAATTTAGCCCAAATATTTATGGTGTCTTTATTACGAATTCTTCACCATCTTTGTCCTGTAGCATTTTGAAACATGTTATACGTAATATGAACTGTCATGTTTTGTCATAGCACACTTGAGCTTCTTGTTACTGTCTTAAGCAAACATAACAGCAGTAGAATTTATTTTTAAATTAAATTTTGGTAACCCTCTTCATTTCCTATTTCCTTCTTGCCCACTCTCTTTCTCTTAGCTAATTAAGTGTCTGTTGAAAAAAAAAAAAAAAAAGAAAAACATAAGGTTTAATTTTTTTTTTTTTTTTCTGAGTGACAGAAAAACAGAAACTGTTACCCAGGCCATCCTGTGTAATACACTATGTAACTAAATCAAGCCTTGCATATAAGATTCTCCTGCCTCAGCTTCCCAAGAAACTAGGATTATGGGTACAAAACATCTCATAACTTAGGTGACCTAAATGAAACATAATGTCAATTAAACTTCAACTTCTTTTGTAGAGCACCCATTGAAATCATGAATCACCCAATACATATATTTATGAAGTGGATTGCATATACTATTGTGTAGGCTAGAAGGCATGTAAAAAAGCAGTCTATAGAATCAAACAGAAACTTTATAAATAGACCAAATATGACCCTCATAAATTGGTTTTTAACTTGTTTCCTTTTACACAGAAAGAAACAAAAATATTCTAACGCCCTAACTTCAGAAGTTTATGTGACCTATCAAACTATATACCAAGGACATTATTCAGTAATACTAAGACTACTGGATCCTATCATTATAGATATATTATTGCATTTCATTTTTCTCTACGGTCAGTTCTTTTATCAGAAGCAATGCTTTTACTGTAGATAAGGCATTGCATGTTTTAAATAGCTGCAGTTTTAGCAGAGGTATTACACATAGGTAAGAAAATCCTTATTTAGATAAGTACCTCATTTAAAACCAAGCACTACCACTCCCTGATGGGAGTGGTCCAATGTAATCAATCCACAAACCATCCCTGCAACAACATATGCAAGCCTAGAATATGCACCTGTCAGATGTTACCCGAAACTGTTACACATCACTGGAACAAAAATCTGAACACCTAGTAACATTTATAATTTTCCTTCTGAAAGTCATTTGTTTCTGGTTAAATTTGCTTGTAACAAATCTAAACTAAGCCATCTATCATAGTCAGGTTTCTGCTACTGTGACAAAATATCTGAGAAAGTAATTTAAAGGAAGGAGGGCTTACTTCAATTTATGGTATCATGCGTTTCAGTGCACAGTCATTGTAATCAAGCATATTCCTATAGTGACCCAAGTTTCCCAGTAGTCCAAACTCTGGAAATGTTCACTACCTCAAAAAAATGTCATCAGGGCTGGAGAGAGGGCTTAGTGGCTAAGGTGTTTGTCTGCAAAGCCAAAGGACCCAGGTTTGACTTCCTAAGACTCACATAAACCAGATGTATAAGGCAACACATGCAGTGGCTGGAGGCCCTAGCATGCCCATTCATATATATATTTATATATATATATATATATATATATATATATATATATATATATATATATATATGCACACATACATATATATGCATATATACATACATATATATGTATGTATGTGTATATATATATATATATACACACACACACACACATATGGGCAAAGCACACTATGTATCTAGCAGCCTGGGTAGAACACGCTCCCTCAAGAGCGTGGAGCTGCACACGTTCCTCACTCTAAAAAAAGGAAAGAGCAGGTCCTTTTAAACCACACTATAGTAACAACACCTCAACTGCATTTCAAATATGTACAGGAATTAGGGAACCAGTCCAGCATGAACCAGCATCAGTGGCATTCACAGTAAAATAAATTGTGTTCTCAGAGTGACCTTTCAATGAACATCCCCTCTTTACCATTTCATCCTTATGCATGATTGAGCAATGTGATGAAACTCAGGTGCATCGTGGGAAAAGGCATGATCAGTAGAGAAAGCTAAGCCTATCATTGTCAATCAGAAGCAGAAAAACCACCTTAACACTCTGCCTAACAGTGGACTCCTCCTACTGGAGCCCAAAAAAGGAACACCTAAGGGAGTGGCTACCTTGGGTTTGAATGCTACCCACAGAGCCTGATATATAGCTTTTCTATATCTTTTCACATACTTGAAAATATTTAGTACTTTCAATATCAGATCAGGTTTGTAATTTGTAACTAGTATTGTAATTTCTATTTAGGCAAATATTATGGACATTTTTTTCTAAAAAATTAGGCATTCAAATAGTTGTATATTATATTGAGTTTTTGTTCAATTTTAAGTACTAGTATAATGATTAATATTAATATTATATTGCCAATATTTATTGATACCTATTATGTGCATAAACAATATTGTAAATTAATTAGGGCTAATGAATTTTCATATATGTGAATCAAAGTTGGCTCATGATTTGCTTAAGACTAGTTAGTTGACAGAGAGTAGTTACTATGATTAGAAAAGAACATGACAGTTTGTGGGGGTAGCGGAGTGTGTGTGAAAGAGAACTGCACAGGAATCACCTTTTGTCATTTTGATATGGAAATAGTCTCTCTATTTTGACACATAGATTTCATGTACTCATAAAAATTTCAGTGACTTGATGTGAAATTCTTATTAAGGCAGATACAATAGTCAAGTTTTGTACTTATGTCATAATAAGACGCATTTTAAGTTCATGAGACAAGTCATTTTTTAAAAAAAATTGTATTTATTTATTTGAGAGCGACAGACACAGAGAGAAAGACAGATAGAGGGAGAGAGAGAGAATGGGCGCGCCAGGGCTTCCAGCCTCTGCAAACGAACTCCAGACTCGTGCGCCCCCTTGTGCATCTGGCTAACTTGGGACCTGGGGAACCGAGCCTCGAACAGGGGTCCTTAGGCTTCACAGGCAAGCGCTTAACCGCTAAGCCATCTCTCCAGCACGAGACAAGTCAATTTTTAAAAATATTCTTGAGAGCTTGTTTGGACGTTCTAGCAGGGGAGCGCAGCTACTCGTATACCCTTGACCGAACACCGGTCCTCCTCTATTCGGGGAAGCTCGTCCTCTTCGACCGAGCGCACAGCTTCGGGAGGGACGCACATGGAGCAGTGAGGGAGGAAGGGGACACCCGCCTAGCCAGCCAGATCAGCCGAATCAACCCTGGCGATCGATGGGGTGACAGATGTTGCAGCCAGATCTCTGCGGCGGGGCCCTGCAGGCGCCATGCAGCTGTGCAGCCTGAGCGTCCTGTACAAAAGCGAGCCCAGGGCAGCGCTGCTCAAGGCCACCTACGACGTGTCTTCCTTCAGCTTCTTCCAGAGGTCCAGCGTTCAGAAATTCATGACCTGCACGAGTCAACCGATCGTGGAGCGCTCAGCGAAAGGCAGCAGAGCTTCTGTCAAAGAACAAGAGTATCTGTGCCACGTCTATGTCCCGAATGATAGTCTTGCAGGTGTGGTCATTGCGGACAGTGAATACCCATCCCGAGTGGCCTTTACCTTACTGGAGAAGGTACTAGAAGAATTCTCCAAACAGGTTGACAGGATAGACTGGCCAGTAGGATGCCCAGCTACAATTCAGTACACAGCTTTGGATGGTTACCTTAGTAGATACCAGAACCCCCGAGATGCTGATCCCATGAGTAAAGTGATAATATGAGTAAAAATATCAACATTCTTTAAAAAACATTTTCAATATGTTTACTTAGGAGAAAGAGAGAGAGACAGAGTATGGGTGTTCCAGGGCCTCTTGCTACTGTAAAAAAATCCCTAAATGTATGCATGACATGGTACATGTGGCTCTACATAGGTACTCAGGAATCAAATATAGGAACATTGCCTTTGATAGATGTGCCTTTAACCTTAGAGCCATCTTTCCAGCCCTCAATATTCTTTTAGTTGATCAATTAGTGACTTCCATAATATGAATTGCTCAGGGAATTTGATTTCGAACTGTGTAATTTGTATATGCTTAAAATTTAATAGAATTCAAAAACAATATTCCTCTAAATTTTAACAGCACCTGTTTTCATTTAAAAACAGGAGAGATCAGGAACTGTAGCTGTGACTGAAGACCACTAAGATAACTCCTGGTAGACAAGCTAGCAAGTTTCTGATCACACTATCCAGTGCCAGCTATTCAAACTATTTTGACAAATCATTTCATTTTCCTTTTATTTTCACCCTCTTTAATTGAATAAAGTTTTAGAGATACATCGCTTGCTTTTTTTGCTATTCTAAATGAGAGCTTTTTTTCTGCATTATTCATCATAGAAAAGGTAATGCTTGAATTGATATAGTACATATGTTGACATTTTAATTAATTGACAACAAGGTATAAGAGCTATATCAAATCTTAACCTCTGTGTTACATACTTTTACATATAGCTGTTTCTCACAGTATACATATATATATATATATATATATGTTTATATATATATATATATATATATATATATATATATATATGTATATATATGTATGTATGTATTTGTATGAATGGGGGAAGGTGTTGGAGGCATGCCATGGTCCCTTGCTGTTACTAATGGATGCAGACTTGGTTTGATTTTTGCATTTGGCTTTACATTGGTGCCTGAAGAGTTGAGCCCTTGCTAGTAGGATTTAAAAATCAAATGAAAATAAATGCTGGCAAGAATGTGGAGAAATAGGAAACCCTGTCCACTGTTGGTGGGAATGTAAGATGGTACAAACACTTTGGAAAGCAATATGGAGACTTCTAAAACAGCTGATTATAGAGTCACCAACAGACCCAGTTATTCCCTTACTGGGCATGCACCCTAAAGTCTCCACACCTCAGTTCAGAGAGATTTGCTCAACCATGTTTCTAGCTGCTCAATTCATAATAGTTAAGAGCTGACATCAACCCAGATGTCCATCATCAGATGAAGGGATAACTAAGATGTGGTATATCTACATGATGGAATTCTACACAGCAGTAAGGAAAAAAATTACACAATGAAATTTGAAGAAAAATGGTTGAACCTGGAACAGATCATTCTCAGTGTACTCAACCAATCACAGAAAGATAACCACTGCATAGTCTCACTCATCTATAGCTCGTAACCTGACTCTGCCCAAGATGCCTACATACCTAGCAAGCATCTAGAGGACCAGACAATAAGTGGGTGGGGAGGGAGGGGATAATGAGGGAGGGCATGGGGGACACAAAATTGGACCCAAACAGAATTGGTGCCATTAAACTCTACATCCTAAAAGACAGAACAAGTGGTTGAATCTTTGCCAGGCAGGCACTTAGTGGGAACACCTGAGTCACAAGGGCCTGGAGAGGTTACAACAAAGACTGACCTTAATCTTCTCCTGATGTGCTCTCTCTCTCTCTCTCTAACTATCTATCACAATGAGCTTTTGATAAGAGAGACCTACAAAGCTTACCAAAAGAAGACAGATTTCTGTCAGTGCACTTGATGACCTACTGAAGGTTAGTGGTAAGACCCTACTGCTGAAGACACCACATGCTGTTGGCATGTAACATAGAGTGATATGGCTGGAAGCGGGAAGAGAGTCAGTCCCTAGGCAGTTAGTGTGTTTAGTGCCAGAAGGTGCTACATGAGTGACTGGGGGAAAATGACCAATATCTGCCTAAGCAACACATGGTCTAACCTACTTAGCAGCAAATAACCTGAAGTGATGCTCACACAAGTGCAATTGTGGCACACAGCCATGGTGGGAAACAACCTGCTCTTGATTTGGCTAACTAATCTGATCAGTGGAACAGAACCCATAGCTGGATCTGGGAAACAAGTTAGAACCATATCCAAAAATGATCCTGCTCTCCATTATCAAGCTGCCACCAATCATGGGCTCAAAGAGGGCCTACACCTATTAAATTGTCTCTAAAAAATAATGGTTATCGCATTCATCTGGTGCTAACTTTACTCTCCATTGGAGAATCTGCTTCTCTTTTTCAGATAGATGCAGATCCTTAGGAGAGAACCACCCCATCTTACCTCAAAGGGGCCCCAGCTGAAACTAAGAATAATTGGGTAAACAAGCAAGACTTCTGTCTTTTTTTTTTGGTTAATGTGGTACCAGCACAAGGGTGAAGGAAATCAACACAGAGAACAATCAACTCATACCAAACCAGGTATCCAGAGACACAGAATCTCAGAAGACCTCATCACTGAAGCAGACCTAAAATGAACCCAACATGGCTCAGGGAAATTTGCAGTAGAGGGGACAGAAAGAATGTTAGAGCCACATATTAGGTCATGATACACAGAGACATTTCCTCCTACCAATAACTGATGGCTAATTCCACAGTGCACGACCCATACGCCCAACAAGGAGGATTGCTGTGGAGGAGGGAGGACAGTCAGGAGGCTAAAAGTGGTACCAGCTTGACTGTATTCACTGAGTACAAAACAAATAAAAACAACAAAAAAGAGAATTAATTGGTCAGTTTCTTTTGAATTTATATGTTTTCTAAAGTTTTTTCTTCAGAGTTAGAAATTGAAAATCGAAAGTATCATGAAAATAAAATGTTTAATTGCTGAACAAGAGTTTAAAATGTTTAGTTGCTGAACAAAGAAACTATGACTAGTAGTTCTAATAATAGCTCTAATAATACAACCATTTTATATAGGATTGTGGAAAATTCCACCTTCTGAAATGTTTGTCAAGTACATTACATTTCAAATAACACATATAAAATCTGAAAATGATTATTCAAAAACAATGAAGGAAATTTAAGATGAAATTAAAGAGCATATGTTTAAATAAACTACCATATTCCATATAACTAACAGAAATAAAATATAACCCCGATGTCATTAAAATTAAAAATATATATATATTTTATAAGACAAGACTGAATTTCTTGTGCAAGTATGTGTTCGTATGTGTAGAGGTGAGAAGATAAGATTAGGTATTTTTTCTCGCTTTCCACTTTCTCTGAGGCAGAAATCTCTGACTGTGAACTCCGATGTTGCTCTCTACACCAGACGCTTGGCTGGTTAGCATCCAGGATTGTCCTGTGTGACTACCATTTCACAGCAGGAAGGCTAGGATTACAGTTGCTCAACAGTGCATTTGCTTATGTGGATGCCGTTGATCCAAAATGCATGGTCATCAAACTCACACAGCAGGCACTTTACACTCAGAGCCATCTCCCCAGGAGTACTTGAGAAACTTTTTGTACACGTAGAGATAATAAATGGCATGTAGGAAAATCCATGCCACAATAATTAATCCTCTCAAAACTAGATACCAATTGCAAACAAAACAAACTGGAAAGACAATTAAAATGCTTACTGAAACAGAGGGACTAACACTACTTTGTTTCCAAACTAAGCAAAGCTTAATTTATATTTTTCTCTGAATTATTCATTTCAGAATTTACTAAATTAAAATTCCCAACTTATTTTATACACTATCATAATGGTTCTGAAACTATAAATAAATGTGATATAGTCAATTTTCATATATAAGAAGATATCTTGGCCATTTATTATCAATCATTCTCTCTAATTTCTTTCTTTCATATACCTTAACAATACTAATTAATCAATATATTATACATAAAATATAACATCCTATTCAATATAAACAAGCAAGGTAATTATCATCAGGAAAATATACAGAACAAAAGAGTATAATTCAATATATAGGGGCCCATTCCAAGCTTTACCAAATGTTCAAAACCTTATAAGATGTCTAAGCTTAATGAGGGATCACTATGTGAAAAAAACTCTACTGTCTAATTAGCATCTGTGGTGGTTTGATTCAGGTGTCCCCCATAAACTTAGGTATTCTGAATTCTAGGTTCCCAGCTGATGGAGGTTTGGGAATTAATACCTCCTAGAGGGAGAGTATTGTTGGGGGTGGACGTATGGGTATTATAGCCACTACCCACTTGCCAGTGTTTGGGATACTCTGCTGTTGCTACTGTCCACCTGATGTAGGCCCTGGGGTGATGTCCATCCTCTGCTCATGCCATCATTTTCCCTGCCTTCATGTAGCATCAAGCCTATAAGGCAAAATCAACCTCTTTTACTCCACAAACTGCTTTTGGTCAGTTGATTACTATCAGGAAATCAAACCTGACTGCAACAACATGACTCTATAATTGATATTATAAAATTAAGATAGTAAGTAATACCTCTCTCCTCATACACTTTATTCCAGTATGGTAGATATATACAAAGCTGTATTCAAAGGAAAATTTAATATATAGTTTATTCACACATGTGGTTAACAAAAAATAATAATGAGAAAGATACAATAATACCTTTCAGTGTCATCACAAGCAAATTTATCTGTGTTGACTGCTATAACAAAAGATCATATGTTGATAGTTTAAGAAGTGATCAGAGTATCAGCTATTGAAGGAGGTCTTCCAGGTTACAAATTGATAACTTCTCTGGGCATCTTCCAGGGGCAAAGTAGCTTGAGTACTCTCAATGCAAGGCCACGCAAAGGTTGAGCCCCTGAACATAGGCTCTTGCTAGTCATGGAATTCCTACTTTAGGATTTTATCCTCTGTGAGAAAAAAAAATACTACTGTTTTAATTAAATTACCATTTTGACTTTTTCTTAGTAGGAGAGGGACAAAAGAAAAATAAATCTTACCTAGCCCACCAAATGTAATCTAATGAGTGCATCTAAAATCACTGCTTCTTCTGACCTTGCAACTAATAGTAATGAGTTAGAAAATTTGCTTCTTTTTTTTCACTTTTTCCTTCACTGTTGAGTGCTAAATCAAATCAATAATCAGTCTCTGTGGTTTTGTTAATTGTAGGGTAAAATGTCTTCAAAATAGAAAACAAAAGAAAATCAAACTACTAAATGAGTGTTGAGCATTAGAACAGAATTCCCAGTTCTCTACAACCAACTTACTTTTTTTTTTTTAATTTAATTTATTAGTTTTCTTTTCAGCAAATACAGGCAGTTTTGTACCATTATTTAGGCCTTGTTCATCTTTTTCCAAGGCTTTAAGGTGAAGCATTAGGTCGTTTACTTGTGACCTTTCTAATTTCTTAATATAGACACTTAAGGCTATAAATTTACCTCTTAGGGCTGCCTTCATTGTGTCCCAGAGATTTTGGTATGTTGTGTTCTCATATCATTTGACTCTATAATTTTTTTGATTTCCTTCTTGATTTGTTCATTGACCCATTCATCATTTAGTAGGGTATTGTCTAGTTTCCATGATTTTGTGTATGCTCTATAGCTATTCTTGCTACTGATTTGTAGTTTAATTCCATTGTGGTCAGATAGAATGCAAGGAATTATTTCAATTTTCCTGAATTTGTTAAGATTTGCTTTGTGTCCTAATATATGGTCTATTTTAGAGAATGTTCCATGTGCTGCCATAAAGAGTGTATATTCTGCAGCATTAGGTCCATTCTTTCTATGACCTCATTTAGTCCAGATGCCTCTCTGTTTATTTTTTCCTGGGATGACCTGTCAATTGATGAGAGTGGGGTGTTGAAGTCACCCACCACCACTGTGTTTGGTGTTATCTGCGACCTTAGTTCTAATAGTGTTTGTTTGATGAATTTGGGAGCCCCCATGTTAGGTGCATATATGTTTAGGATTGTCATGTCCTCCTGTTGGAGTGTGCCCTTAATCAATATAAAGTGACCTTCCTTATCTTTCTTGACTAACGTTGGACTGAAGTCTACCTTGTCAGATATTAGGATAGCAACCCCTGGTTGTTTTCTAGGCCCATCTGCTTGAAACACCATTTTCCAACTTTTCACCCTAAGATAATGTCTATCCTTTGTAGAAAGGGGAGTTTCCTGGAGACAACAAAATGTAGGATCCTTCTTTTTAACCCAGTCTGCAAACCTATGTCTTTTGGTTGGGGCATTGAGGTCACTGATATTAAGAGATTGTTGCAGTCCGGTTCGCATTGCTGTTAGAAATCACCCAACCAAGAGCAGCTTCTGGGAAAAAGAGGTTTATTTGGCTTACAGGCTCGAGGGGAAGCTCCACGATGGCAGGGGAAAACGATGGCATGAGCAGAGGGTGGACATCACCCCCTGGCCAACAGAAGATGGATCACAGCAACAGGAGGGTGTGCCAAACACTGGCAAGGGGAAACTGGCTATAAAGCCCATAAGCCCGCCCCCAATGATACACTCCCTCCAGGAGGCATTAATTCCCAAATATCCATCAGCTGGGAACCTAGCATTCAGAACACCTAGGTTTATGGGGGACACCTGAATCAAACCACCACAGAGATATTATTGAAAGGTATGTATTTATGTTCGCAATTTTTTTTTTTTTTTTTTTTTTTGTGTGTGTGGTTCCGATTCTACCTTTGCTCTCTTGTGTTAATTAATATTTGAGTATTGCTTGTTTTCTCCAGGTTCCTTCTATGTGTGCTTTTCCTTTTCTTCAGCATGGAGGATTCTTTCAAGTATTTTCTGTAGAGCTGGTTTTGTCTTCAAATACTCCTTTAACCTGCTTTTGTCATGGAATGTCCTTATTTCTCCATCTATTTGAATGGATAGCTTTGTAGGATAAAGTAACCTTGGTTAACAGTTGTTATCTCTCAGGACTTGGAATATATCACTCCAAGCCCTTCTGGCTTTAAAAGTTTGTGTTGAATAATCTGCTGTGATCCTAATGGGCTTGCCTTTGTAGGTATCTTGATTTTTCTCTCTAACTGCTTTCAATATTTTTTCTTTGGTTTGTGTGTTTTGTAGTTTGATTATAATATGGCGAGGAGAGGTTCTTCCAGGTTTTGTCTGGCTGGGGTTCTAAAGGCTTCCTGTATCTGCATTGCTACCTCTTTCCCAATTTGGGGGAAGTTTTCTTCTGTGATTTTGTTGAAGACGCCTACTATGCCTTTGGAGTGGAGTTCTTCTCCTTCTACTATGCCCTGAATTCTTATGTTTGATCTTTTCATAGTGTCCCGAATATCTTGAAATTCCCACTCATACTTTTCTATAAGTTTGTCTTTCTCTTTTTTGGACTGTATTAGATCTGCCACCTGGTCTTCTAACTTAGATATTCTGTCCTCTCCTTCATCTATTCTACTGGTGAGATTTTCTACAGTTTTTTATTTTTATTTTTATTTTTTTTTCATTAACTGTGTTTTTCATTGCTAGTAATTCTGGCTGGTTTTTCTTTAGTATTTCTGTTTCCTTATTTATGTATTGTATTACCTTCTTTATTTCCTGACATTGGTGTCCTGCGTCTTCTTTGATTTCTTTGATTTCCTCTTTGAGTTCCTCTTTGACTCCTTTGATTTGTTCTTTGACTTCCTTGAACATATTTATAATCATTCTTTTGAAATCTTTCTCAGGCGTTTCCTCTAACTTGTTCTCACTGAAGGCCATTTCTGATGCATTAATACTTTTAGGTGGATTTATATCATCTTGCTTTTTAGTGTTTCTTGTGTTATAATGTATATATTTTTGCATCTTGGATTAAGTTAATGCTTGGCTTTTCTAGCTAGCTGGGTATTCTTAGCTGTATTAATTGATCTGATGTCATATATCTTCAGTGTAGGAGTTTAAGGTGTTAGGTGTGGCTCTTAAGACTCTCAGAGTATCTACAAAGGTGTTCCTATGGGTTGAGTTTGCATGCTATGAGAGTATTCAAGTAGGCTGAGTGGAATAAAAGATAGGTAGATTCTAAAATTTAACTAAACACTGTACACATTCAATCAAAAACAGCACCGAATATTTATGTAACAGTAGATATTATAACAACCAGATCCTCTATCAACAAAGAGGTTAAGATTTCTGGTCTGTTGAGGGATCCAAGTCAGCTTGTGACCAAGTGAGACCCGTCCCTGGTGCAATCCCAGTTACCTTGGATGATTTTGGTCTTAGTCAAGTTGCTGCCTGGTCATTGGGCTGCTGTTCTGATTTCTGGAGCTGGGCACTGGCTTTTCCTGCAGGGCAAACCGAGCCTAGCAACTGTGGCCCTGCATATCAGCACGCCCGCTGCTGGAACTGCTGCTGCTAAAGCTGCCTCTGCTGGGTCTGTCAGCAGCTGAAGCTGCTGCTGGGCCCACCGCTGCTGCTGCCTCTGCTGCTGCTGCTGCTGTAGCTGTCACTTCTGGAGCCACTGCTGCTGCTGAAGCTGCTGCTGCTGAAGCTGCTGCTGCTGGGGCTGCCGCTGCTGCCGCTCCTGGGTCTGCTGCTGCTGGGGCCTCTGTTACCGGTGCCAGAGCTGCTGGGTCCTGCTGTTGGCTCAAGTTGGTGTGGCTGGGTCCTGGGACCACTGCTTTGTTTTCTGGAGTTGGGCTCAGGCGGTGGGGTAGGGGAGGGAGCCGCAGCTGCTCTGGTTCTCTCGCTGTTCCACGTGTTCTTCTACCTCGCGGTCTGCTCCTCCATTGCTCACCGCGGCTCTCCCTTCACGTTTCCTGAGCTGCAGAGAGCAACAGTGTGAGGGGAAGCTCCCGCACCTGGCTTTTCCTGCAGCTGGAGCTGAGCCTGGCGGCTTTCTGGTGTGCTGCTGCCGCCACGGTTGCTGGAGCTGCCAGGGCCACTTTTTCTGGCCTGTGCAGGCTCTGGATGCTCTGGCTCTCTTCTACTTCTCTGCTGCCATTTCAATTTCCTATATACCTCGCTTTTTAGTAAAAGTGTGTATTTTGCTGGATTTTTTTGGTCTTTTTCCCCCTAGGCTGCTTTGGCGTGGTGCCTACGCCGCCATCTTAACTGGAAGTCTGAATTTCTTATTTATTCATCAGTTCCCTATCTCCTCATCAGATAACAAATGCCTGAGACTATTCTGCTAGCTTTGATATCTCCAGTGTTATATGTTTATAATTAGGTGCTTGAAAATAAACAAATGCATGCTTATTCACAGAGCAGGAATTAAGAATAAAACAATGGAGTTTACACAATGTAACAATCCTGAAACAGTCTAAATATTTTCTATAATCTAATTATTAAATAGCAAACTAGGAACGATGAAAGTTTAGAGCAGAGAACTAAATTAAGGTATGGAAATATACATTTCATACCCAAACATTTGGTGAAATGTATGATTTCCAAAATCTACTTAATAATTTGAAACTTGAATCTTTCAAGCCTGGAATCCACTATAATGCTGTTAAAATGTGTCAGTATGTTTTGTTTTTTTTCTTTTTAGTTGATACAAAATTTAACTCAATGTTGTCTGCTACATTATAAAGGAAAAATAAACCTTCATACATATGGTTTGGGGAGACTTCAAAAGTTATATATTATTTCTATACACAATTTACTTGAGTCTATTCACTCACAATTAACATATTCAATAAATAATCATACTATGAAAGGGGAATGACATCTCCCCATAATGATAAAATGGTACATGCTTTGGTTTGAAGATTGATATTCTCTGTTGGTTTCCACAAACTTGAATACAACTTCAAGTGTTTAATATATATTATAATTTCCAATAAAATATTTGGTTAAATGCAAAGATGAATAAAAAATCTGTTCACCATAATTGCAATTTGTTATAGGAGGTCCCTATAAGATTTATAGACAAGTGAATATTATGAACTTCTGTAAGAATAATAATTCATTGGAATATAGTTCTGCTTTCATAATGATTGTTACTAACATTTTATATCCAACTTAAGGTTTTTGAAAGTGTATTAGTAATTATTAAATCATTAGTTTAACTTACTTATATACTCAATATTGAATTTATATAATTTAAACAATACTGTATGATATTTATTATACTATTCCTTAACATATGATATAAATTAATGAAAATTTCACACAAAAATTCTCAGTGATGCATTTGTAGACATGATTCTGCATTTTTTATCATTTTTTTTCTTTACTTACCAGTATCTTTATAATATAATTCAAAACTTCAATTCATGGTAGAAAAAAAAAAGGGGTCTGGAGATATGGCTTAGTAATTAAGCACTCGCTTGTGTAGCCTAAGGACTCTGGTTCAAGACTCGATTCCCCAGTACCCATGTAAGCCAGATGCACAAGGTGGTGCATGCAACTGGAGGTAGTTAGCAGTGGCTGGAGGCCCTGGTGTGCTCATTCTCTCTGTCTCTTTTTTTTCCTCTCTCTGTCTGTTGCTGTCAAATAAATAAAAATAAACAAAATTTAAAGGAAAATATCTTCAATTTATACAATTATTTATATATATACATACATACATATATATGTATTATAAAAATTAACATGTAGGTCTGTTTGTAGATATATTTGTTATTAATTGCCACTGTATCACTAGCTTAAGCATAAATGGGATACAAACTCTCACTACAAAACTAATATTTCAAATCAGTTTAAAAGGAACATGCTGCTTACAAGAGGAAAATCATGAATAGAAAGGTAGGAAATGGTTGAATATATGTGATAGAAAAATTCATTTTATGAAAATACTGTTTACAGAAAGTTGGGTAAAATATTCTTTAATTTCCAAAGCATTCAGGAAATGAAGGCAAAATAATCAATCTACTTAGAAAATATCTTATTATTTAATACTTATAGATATTATGACCAAATAATGTTTAGTAAAACTCATTTTAGCCTTTTTAGTTTGCTATAGTCAAATGTTATTTATAAACAATAATAATATTAATAATAATAATAATATTGATATACCAAATAAAGTTATTTCTCACAGTTCTTGGAGCTGTGTGTGTGTTTATAATCCAGGGTTTAGAGAGATCTAGTATTTGTAGAAGTCCAGATTCTGGAATGTGGTCTTGGCTTTACTCCGGACAGTGTGCGGGGGTAGGGTGAAAGGGCATAAAACTAAGTGGAGAAATACTGGAGATACAGAAGGAAGGAAGAAAAGAGGACTAGAGGATAGGAAAGGGTAATAGAGGATGTGAAAATAATGAAAGTTCATTGTATGCATATATGGAAATATCTTAAATCCTTTAATAGGTGCTAAATGATCCAATATAAGAACATTTTCCTTAATAATCAGCCTTAATTCCAAACAGGTACATTTCCCACTATATTTTGACACCATATAAGCATCATAAACATGAATTTGTGAGATACAACAAGAAGCCCATGAAAGTAAAGAGTAGCAATGGGGGTCTTGGTGTATTTTATGGAGGGCACTCTGCTAATTATCCTGAACATTTATAATGTGATAAAGCCATCATAATGACATTATAGATCTTTTATGATGAATGTGAAAGAAGTGGGTGAGGTTTATTTACTCATTACTTTATCTGAATCTAAGGTTAAGGTTTGCCTGTGAGATTAATTTTAAGACCAGTAATACTGTTTATATTTCTACGTTATCTGAAGTCAGCAGTTCTATTAACAAGCTACTCTTTGTTATAAACCTTACAGACAGACATATTCCTCTCAAACTATCTCTTTCATAGAAATATATTCAGTACAATAAAAGAGTTCATTCTTACTTACACTAAGAGGGCATTTTTTGTCTGTGTGGCAGTAAGACATAATCCAATTACCTAATGTCATTTTTCTCCATTCTTCCTCTGGGCTGTTTCCCTCGTTTTCGATTTTGCCAATTATTCTCCTGCCATGGTAGCTTTTCACTTATTTTTTGTGCTCTCAAAACACTCATATCCTCATGCTGAATTTCATCATTTCATTTACATTTCTGATAATTTGACTTTTCTGATGTTATTTTCTGAACACCTGAGTTGCAATGGCGCCTACCTTCTTCTCTTCCTGGCTCCTACCATACATTCCTTTCTTTAGCATATCTAAATAAATTGTCTTGTCCTACTCTAGCATATATATCTAGGGAATATAAGATCATAGATGAATCAAATAAGAAGAAAAAGTAGGAAATGTATGACATATACTAAAGTTAAGGCCATTCTTTTCGGTTTTTGTTTATTCTGATAAAAAATAAAAAAAATCCTGTTGTGACTTCAATCAAGACAAACAAAAATTTTCAAAACATGCTGATTCTAACATATATAGATAGATAGATAGATAGATAGATAGATAGATAGATAGATATTTCTTACTGTCTGTGCAATTTTCATGTTAATTAACAGATATCCAACAACATGAAAACAATGTATTTGAAAATAAATTTTATTACAGTGTTTTGTTTTATCAAGCATAAAAGTTTGATTAAAATCGGGAGGTAAAACAGCTGTCATGTCAGGTTTATTTCAAGAACTGATGTTGAACATGTGTGTTGTGGTTTCTATTGATAGAAATGTATCTCTATAATGAGCAAATGAACAAAACAGCAACTTCTATCTTCTACATCCCAGGGTAAATTGAAAGAAAAATGCTATATTCACCTTTCTGATGTACTCAAATATGCTCAATGAAATTTTAGTTCATCGTCATAAATGCAAAAGCTAGTATACTGTTAATCATGCTTAATATTGATATACCAAATAAAGAAATATTATTTTGTACCTCACGTCAACCATGGTTAAGCATTCTTTAGAATCCTGGATAATTAAAAACAGTAATATTCAAGGAATATTATCCGAAGTGTATTCGATAGAGCAAATGTCTACATACACCTTGAAAAGAAAAAGGGAGCATTATTTAAATACAAATATTATTTTGTCTTAAAACCTAGAGATGAAGTATATTATAGATAGATAGATAGATATTCATATATATATGTATATACACACACTTTAATACAGAGTATATTTTATATTTTAGACATTCTTTTACATCTATGTACATGTAGGAAACCGTTGGTTTCAGTTATGTTTTTGACAATTTCAGGGAAGAGTTGTTTTCTGCCTCTACAAGTACTGTCACATTGTCAGTGTCTGTAAGTGCCAAAATGAGTAGCATTTTTAAATACAGCCTTCACATTTGCCTAAAGTAGAATGCTATAGTCACAACATTAAATGATAAATATAACTGTACTTTAAAATATTCTTGTGATTCTGTCACTTTTCCATATGTTTGGTCAGTACACACCACAGTTTCATTTGACACATGTCGAGTATTATGAAATTCATGTTCAGACATGAGTTTTGATATGAGCAATTATAATGGGCTATATAGCATCTAATCCAGTACTTAAAACTAAAGACATGAATATTTTTATTTAGTTTTTTTTTTAAATTTGTTACATACACAGTGTGTATACAACCATGCTGGTACCATCGTTAGCCTCCTCCCTGTCCTCACCCTCCACAGGGACCCTCTTTGTTGGGGAACGTGGGTCATGCATTGTGGGGTTAGACATCAGTTGTAGGTAAGAGACAACGTCTCTGTGCACAATGTCCCAGCATGTTGCTCTAACAATCTTTTTGCCCCCTCTTCCACAATTTTCCATGAGCCATATTGAATTCATTTTGGATCTACTTCAGTGATGAGATCTTGGGAGCCTCTGTGACTCTGGATATCTGGTTCAGTTGAGGAGTTGAGGGTTCTATGTGTCTATCTCCTTCACCCTTGTTCTGGTGCCAGTTTCACCAAGAAAACAGCACTCTTGCTCATTTCCAAATAACTCTTGGTTTCAACTGGGACCCTTTTGAGGTGCAATGGGCTAATTCTTTCATCAGGATCTACATCCATCTGAAAAAGAGAAGCAAATTCTCCAATGGAGAATGAAGTCAGCAGCAGATAAATGGGATGAGCATTATTATTTTATGGAGAATTTAGCAGGTATAGGCCCTCTTCTAGCCCATGATTGGGGGAACTTGATAATGGAGAGAGGCCTCTTTTCCTGGGTATGGTTTTAACTTGGTTCGCTGCTCCAGTTATGGGTTGCCTTCCACTGAGCAGATCAGTTGGCCAAATCAAGAGCCACTGGTTACTCACCTTGGCTATGTGCCACTACTGTGCTTGTGTGAACATCTCATCAGGGTGTTTGCTGCTGAGTACCTTGGACAGATGTTGGTCATTTTCCTCTAGTTACTCATGTAGTACCTTCCGGCACTAGACAAGGTAGCTCTCTGGGGACTGACTCTTTTCCATATTCTAGCCAGGTCACTCCATGTACCATATCAACAACATATGGTATGTTTCGCAGTGGGATCTTACCACTAACCTTTTGTGGCTCATCAAGTACTCTGACAGAAATTTGTCTTCTTTTGAGAAACCTTGTAGGTCTCTCTGATCAACAGCTCATTGTGGATGTTAACCACATGCTGGTGCTGGGATTTACAGGCCAGTGCCAAGGAAAAGAAGGGAGAACAAGATAGGTGATATAAAAGACAAAGGGAGAAGAGAGGGAAGAGAAACAGAGAGAGAGAAAAACAAGAGATTAAGGTTAGTCTTCATCATACCTTCACCAGGGCCCTGTGGTTCAGGTGTTCCCTCTAAGGACCTGATGAAGGTTCAACCATTTAGTCTGTCTTTTAGGATGTAGATTTTTATGATACCATTGTCATTTGGGTCCAGTTTTGTGTCCCCAACCATATTTTATATACAACTTTAATTTTAAAAAATAATTTTTATGAACTTGGGTAATAATTTTGTTTTAGATATTAAAATATCACAAAATAATGATGAAAGTGACTTTAATCAAAAAGGTTTTATTTTGCTTCCAATTAGAATTAGTTTAACATTGTGTCTGAAAGACGGTTACAGATATGGTAACATACATTCATATGTGATATTCTAAAAATACTGATCATTTTCGTGTACGTAATTATTTTGAATGGCTTCTGTGTTTCTAATGCAAATATGAATTGTGATGTTATTGTGGAACTAATTCAATCACTGCAAGTTGCTTATACTTTAGATCTTACATTTGTGAGAATTGTGTTATTTTGTATGGCAGAAATCTTGTTTCCTTTTGACTAGTATTTTCCATTATGTTTAAGACTTTGTAATCCTAATGCAATTTTCCACTCAATTTGGAGTCCTATACACACACTTAAAAAAAAAAAAAAAGCAATAGGTGATTTCTGAGGTTAAAACTTCTAAAACTGTTAAGTAAACATACTTCGTCATCCAACTGACTAAATAAAATAAAAATTTTGATGGATTCTCAAAGCTTTAATGAAGCTGACCTAATTTTAATCACAAAGAAATACAATTAAAATGAGATTATACACACATAGGAAACTTAATTTATTCTATTAGCCCTGAGTGGTCAGAAGCAATTGCCAATCCTAAAAAAATAAGTAAAAGATTCAAAACATAGAACTGAAAAATTTAATTAACAAATTTGAATGCAGAGATAAAATGTGTTCCCAGAAAAAGCATAGTAAAGGTTTTTGTTGCCAGGGTTGGGGTTGGGGTGCAAAGTCTAACTATAGCTCAGAAAGTCTCACTGTAGTTCAGAGAATGTTTGAAGTCACTGCTATTTTCTTACCTCAGCTTCCCTGGAACTGCAATTAAAGGCATGAGCCAGTACATTTAGAACTGCTTTAAAAATATATGTATATTTATTTGAGAGTGAGGGAGAGAGAGAGAAAGAGATTGATAGACACAGAGAGAATGGGTACACCAGGGCCTCTAGCTTCTGCAAATGAACTCCAGACATGTGGCACCTTGTCCATTTGGCTCACGTGGGTATTGGAGAATGGATCTTGCATGTTTAGGCTTTACAGACACGTGCCTTAACTAAGCCATCTCTTCAGCCCCAGTACTATCCCCCCCCTTACTGGTAATAAATATAGAGAAACATTATTCAAATAGTGCTGTGAAAACTGGATATTCAAGAATGAAACTAGCTCTTTACCTCCCATCCTGCATAAAAATCAATTTCATATGGATCATACACCTTAATGTAAGAGCACAGTGCGCACTAGAAGATATAAGTGTAGGTAGGGATTTACTGAATAGGATCCCAAGTACTCGAGAAATAGGTCACCAATGGGACCACATAAAGTTAAAGAAAAGAAAAAAAAAAAAAAAAAAAGCTTTGATAGAACATAAGAAGTGTGGAAGTATTTGAAACCTTGATCTATGAAATGCCTTGTAGTGGCACAAAAACAGCTTGATATACCATATTGGTGAGAATGGAAAGACCTGAGCAGTGAGGAGTCACAGTTTATGAGGGGAAGGAGTTTGTTGAGACTTGTTTAGAGACACTTTGTGTGAGAAGCTCCCCATGATCTTCCCCTTTCCTGAGAACATGAACAAAGTTGAATTGAAAAACTATAGGTCTAGTGTCTTTGGTAAGGAAAGCAGCAGAAAGTTATGACTCAGGGAAAAAATAAGTAAATACATAAATAAATAAAAAGTGTGTCAGTACAGAGATTTCAGCCTGGTTCAGCTATAATTGTTTGAGAGATTAACACCACTAAGGATTGGGTGGAAACAATAATGGTTCTTTTGAAATGTGGAGGCCTGAAAAAAAAAAATGATGTTGTTTTCCTGTTCTCAACCGTTATGTTTATTACCCCTCACACAATAGATTAACAAATTTTGGTAGCCCATTTGGTTCTGTTCTTGGAAGTATAACAAATGCAGTAAGGGTTTGTCAATGGACTTGCAGTGCTGGTTTTTGGAGACCAGCAATGAAGAAGGTTTGTTGAAGTCCCTATTAGATGACCTGTGCGACCATGTCATTGAGCTCTGAGCATGAGTCATAGGTTGCAGTAGAGACTCAAGGACTTTAGAGATGCCAGGGTTACAGGATGACCACCAAAGAGATCCTTTGGCTCAGGACAGGTTACTTTTCCTGGCTTCAGTACCCCTGCTGGGGCTATGGAATGTGGCCAATAGGCATTTGGCAGTGGTCCAAGATGCCAGACAATAGTTCCATCTGCAGGATTTCATATTCGTCATGTTTGTTTTCTACTTTGCATTGATACAATGTAGCCTTGCTTTGGCTTCTGTTGCAGTAGGGATGTCTTCTCCTTGTTACTACGTTTATTTAACTTTTGTTTACAAGGCTCCTAGTTAAGAAATTGCATCTGCTTAGACTTTGAACCTTGCATTTTTGAATAGTGTTGGGGTTGGTAAAGACTGTAAGGACATTTTAAGTTTAACTGAATGCCTTTTGCATCATGAGATTGTCATTAGTCTGTGTGTGCCTGAGGCAGAATGTGGTAGTTTGAAGGTAGAATGAAGCCCCACAGCCACATACAGGTTTGGAATGCTGAGACACCAACTTGTGGACATTTGGGAATTTGAGCATTGGGGGGAGGAGGCGGTTTTCTAGTAGTGGGCTTTACAGATGTTAAAGTCCAGCTTTGCTCTTGCCAGATCTCAGCTCTTCCTTGCTACTTTAAGTCAGCTGCTGTGGTGAGATATGATGCCCAGTCTCTGCTTTGCCATTCTCTCCCTACTGTGCTGGAACTTTGCCTTGAGGTTGCAATGCAAAATAAAACTTTTCCTCCCACAAAGTACTTATGGTCAAGTTTTATTTTTTTATTTTTCCCTAGAAACACAGAAGTGACTGCCTTTCAAGGCTCACTGGATAACTGCAGAAGAAGGGAAGTATGAACACAAGAGCGAGAGGATGGGAAGTAGAGCTGTGGAATGCTGGCATCAAGTATGCTGCGTTCATGACCTCACAGCACAAGTGGCTTCCTGAAAATTACAGAGTGTTGGCTATTTCTTGTGGATGAGGAAGGGCCTGAGAAGTCACACCTTCAGTGTAATTGTGGAAAATGATGACTACTCTGAGTGTAGAAGTCCTGTTTGTTAGTGTTGTTGCCACTGGGAGATTTTCCATCCCCTAAAACTAGTTTCCCATCCATGATTATACAAGAGGTCCTAATTTAATTCAGTGGCTCAAGAAGAAAATAAAAAGGTATGAAAGTAGGATGGTATCTATAAGGAAAAATGATTTTAAGTGGGAGGGGAAGGAGAAAGAAAAAGGTAATTCAGGGGAGTGCAATTAAAACTCATACTGTAAATGGATAAAGTGTCAAAATAATAAAATAAAGCAAATATAAAGACATTCCTGAGGATGGGTGTGAGCTAATGAGCTGAGAAAGACATATACTCCACAAGCTAGAACTGCTTTTTTTTTTTTTTTACAAAATTTCTGAATGCCAGAAGACTATTTCTCCAAAGTCATCATTCCTTGTAGCTCTAGACTGCTTTGCAAACATGATTTCAGTTATTAGTTTTCCACAGAGGATTACATTAGTAAGAGTTGCAGTACAGGACATAAGCATAAAGAGTTGGAAAGTGCATATGAATGGAAGATCAAGAACTTATATACTTTAGTCTCAACAGCTTACACTTCTGTGCTTCTTCCCAAAGCATAATTGGTGGTAAAGTAGAGGCAGTATTCTATAATACATGCAAAATACATAAGCATATATGCCATACACACACACACACATGCATACATATATGTTTTTGTTGTATACATGTCATGTTCCATATAGATGTGGGGAAAAACTATAGGCTATAACATGTGGACAGACACTAGCAATGTGAAAATTGGAATACGTCTGTGGCCCTGCTCTCAAGAAACCACATAACCTTTGCCTAGAACCAGCTTTGCTCTAGGGAATGGAATGCTAACACTGTAACACACTTAATCATGAGGATGTATGGAAAACAGAGATAAGAAAAATCAACTTTTAGTTTAGTGCTTATGCCCTATACTAACAAGATTTTTGAAAATATTGAACATTCTTAGTGACCTTGATGGATAGAAACTAAATAAATTTAAAATTTTCACAGAATGCTGCACACTGTCACCCCTCAATGCAAATCAAACCACCACACTAATGAATGATCCCTTTGCCCACAATGCACTTCTGAGAATTGCATATATTGATGGTGTGCAGCATGTCATTTACATTTCATGATAAATAATAAAACATCTCTACTGGCATGGCAGGTCTATTATGGGTTCTATTATGGTGTGTGACCATGTTGAAATTGAATTTCAAATTTAAAATCTACCCTGGCCTACTGCAATGTTGTAAATGAACTTGAGTAACTAAAATATAAACTTGAATTATGTAAGCTTTATTCATATAACTTCTAAAGATACAGACCAGAGTTCAATTGTAACTAATTAGGTAATATAATCAAGTAGAGAAACATATAATAATGGATTCACACTTTTAATATTGCACTCTAAGGAATTTGTAAAACTACCACCACTTTACTTATATGATATTAAATGTCAATCCAGTATGAGTAAATTGGTTTAAGCATTATACTGAGTACTATATTGCATCCCATTCTCTTATGCATAAAAACTCATTTTTCCTTCCGCGTTTGAGTAATATCCCACTGTCTCTGTAATTAGGTCACAGACTTTATGTGACCTAAATAGACTATGTGAGTATATGAGTAGCATTACATCAAGGGGACTATGCCCTCAGTGATTTTTCAGCAAACCTTGGTAACTCTGAGCATAATTCATAGGTTATTGTGCTGAAAGGCAAAGGTGGTCACTGGAGAAGAAAGAAAAGAGGCTTCATTCTGAATTTTCATTGCTTGTATTGAATATCAACAAAATGCATTGTCTAATCCTTCCACTGGAAAGTATTCATGAAATGTGCCATGACACACCAAACAGTTCTTAATGATTTAAGCACTAAGTACTTTTTACTCAGAGGTTTGCTCTTAGAGGCAATTTATTGTTGCTTTAGTGACATATTTCAGTAGGCATTTGGTTTTACCCACACTATGTTGCTGATACCTTTACTTGCTTACTAAATTTATATTTTAGAGAAAATAAGGCAGGTTCTCTGCATGTCTGCATATAATTGTTAAGGCCACGCAGGACTGTTAAGCAGTACGAAGACAGAAAGACACTGAACAGAAGGCACGCCCCTCCCCCCAGTTTTGTACTACTTAACTCACTCAGTGCTCATTCCACATGTCAGTAGGTTTGTTTTTTTTTTTAACTCCAAAGTTTGGTTGCAGTGTCATGAATGACAACACCACATATAGTACTCATCAATTGATGAGTCACTTTTTATTATCACTGTCAGTTTAATCTTATATTACTTAACCCAAGTGTTTTGAAGTACTAAGCCCAATGATTGTGTGTGAACTTGTTTGGAAACCAGGTACTTTCAGATAATCACATTAAGGTGAGAAGCCAACAGGATAAGCCCAACCCAATATAATAATATCTTTTCATTGAAAAATGGGTTATTGGGAGTGAAGAGATGGTTTTGCTGTTAAGATATTTTTGTCTGCAGTCTAATGCCCTGTGTTTGATTCCCCAGCACCCACATAAAGCCAGATGCACAACATGTCACATGTATCTAGAGTTTGTTTGCAGTGGCTAGGAACCCTGACATACCCATTTTCTATCCCCTCTCACTCTCTGCTTACAAATAAATAAATTAGAGTATTTTTAAAAGTTGAAAAAGAAGAGATGCACAAAAGAAAGATACCAAATAAATGTGAATACATGTAAAGGAGTAATGCTCACATTAGTCAAGAAATATCAGAAGCCAATGTAGACTCAGAAGTTTTAGAAACCTGAAGGAGTACAGCCTTCCTCCAGTACTCACAAGGATGCTGTCTGTATCTTCATTGTCTAGATTCTATCCCACACTCAATCCAGTTTCTGGCACAGCAATAAAAGCACATTCATTGTTATTATACTATGTTCTTCTGTGTCATAAAACATACGACTAATTCTCTGACATATTGATGTAACTGTTGTACATACTTTTGCATGGCTTGGGGAAACACCTGACCAAAAGTGGCTAATTGGAAGAAAGGGTTTATTTAGGCTTCCAGTCTCAAGGGGAAGCCTCATGATAGCAAGGAAATGATAGCAGAGCAGATCCTTGGCGTTTCATCTTACCACAGCAGCTGTCAGAAAAGAGGAAGGGTGAGCTGAGGCCTGGTAAGGAGGAAGCTGAGCTAAGTACCTCAAAGCTCACCTCCAGTAACACATTTCCTCAAGCAAGGTTCCAACAGATTGCTACCAGCTTGGGACCAAGCATTCAAAATTTAGTGAGGCAATCCTGGAGGGATGACTTAGAATTAAAGACACTTGTTTGCAAAGTCTAATGGCCAGGGGATTGATTACCCAGTACCCACATAAAGCCAAATGCCACAGAGAATCACATACATCTGCAGTTGGTTTTCAGTGGCAAGAGGCCCTGGTGTGACATCTGTCTGTCTCTATCTCTTTCTGCTTGCAAATAAATAATAAATAAAAATATTACAAAAAAAAAAACCCATGAGGATATAGGTGACATTTCTCAGTCAAACTACCACAGTGTCTAAAATTCAAAAGCACAGTAATGACTCAGTGCATATCTGCTATCTCACTATAAAGGTCATTAAGTTGAAACCTGCTAGGAATTTATCGCAAGATTGGTTAAAAAAAAAAAAAAAAAAACAGCATTTGAAACCCAAATATATATATTTAAAAACAGGTGACTACTAAATCTAACTTGGAGATTTCTCTTGTTTAAGCTATCACTTTGATTTTGGAAATTAAATATTATGTTAATTTGCTCCCATGAGTCATGAGGCATGAGTTGTGTAGAAGTCGTCCCAACCTACAATTTACATGGTTAGTCTGTTCCAAGTATTACATTTTACATATTTTACAAAAATTACTTCATATACATAGACTGATGTATGCTTGGAGGGAAGTGTGATTATAATTATGACTCGAAGGAGATCCTTTTTAAAATGGAACACTTCTATTTTTGAATTAACTTAAAAAAAAAACTGTGACATAAATAAAAATCTTTACTTTTTCAAGTAAAGTCTTATTGCTTGTTATTTGCTCTGAGATATGCATACCAGTTGCCAGTTGTTTAACAACTCTGTATGGTATTTGAAATATGTGGCTGTGTCATTTCCTATAAAAGCTTCAGAAAACTGAACAGAATAAATTATGACATAGAACTTATACCAAAGATAAGAAAAAAAAATATTCTAGTCTATCTATCTATTTATCATCAACATCATCATCTAATCCATCTATTTGTCTTTCTTTTTTTAATTTTTTTAATATATTTTTTTAAATTTATTTATTTGAGAGTGACAGAGACAGAGAGAAAGACAGATAGAGGAAGAGAGAGAGAATGGGCATGCCAGGGCTTCCAGCCTCTGCAAACGAACTCCAGACACGTGCGCCCCCTTGTGCATCTGGCTAACGTGGGACCTGGGGAACCGAGCCTCGAACCAGGGTCCTTAGGCTTCACAGGCAAGTGCTTAACCGCTAAGCCATCTCTCCAGCCCCTATTTGTCTTTCTATTAAGAATACTGATCCTAGTATATTCATATCTTGAAAGTGACTTAGTTACATAAAAATCCCCTTATTCTTCAGTCTCCGTGTACACAGGAATGGGTTAAGGATTTTTACATAGTTAATTTGCATGTTAATTCTGTTCAAGGTACAATTACATAATTAATATATTAATATCTCATTGCTAAGGCTTTCCAAATTAATGTGATAACTTAGCTTTTGACACAAAATAATAAAACTAGCCCCATAACAGTGAAACTTTCCTATTTGACTTTGATTACCACAATATTTTCATTTTGTAGTTTAACCACAAAAAGCCAAACTTAACAAATTGTACTAAAAGATATTATATTTTTCAATATAAAGAAAATTGATAGTTAAAAGAATAGGTCTAGTTCTCCTTTGATATTTCATCTTACCTCATTGAAATTTTCTATCATTATGCAAACAAATGATAATGAGTGATTTTGTGGATGTAGAGTGTAGCAGACAGCTTCAGGTTAACTGAGATAAACTTCCAGACCAGGTACAGTTATGGAGGAATGGATATTTATTGAAGCTTACAGATCCAGGGGAAGTTCCATAAATGACAGAAGAAGCTGGCCTGCCGTCACAGGTCCAAGCAGAGAGAGAGAGAGAAGCACAATCCTCAAAAGCCAAAAGCCACAGCACACTTCAGGAACTCCAGCTAGGCACACTTTGCATATCTTTAGATTGAAATCTGAAACCCACCACCATACCTTAAAATCCACCCAGTGACACTGCCTCTAGCCAGGTGGCTGCAGATGAAAACTACAAACAATAAAAAACTGAATATATTGGGGGCCATCTATTCAAACCATCACATAGGGTAATATGAACCCTTATGTACAGCTGCAGGGAGTGTATGCTGGTGTATCCACGATGTATATCAGTATGGAGGGGACTCAAAGCCTAGGACCACCCTGCCATAGAACCTAACTATTCTATTCCTGGCCATGGATTAGGAAGTCAATACGCCACAGAGATACTTGCCCATCCATGTTGATTTCTACACTGTTTACAATAGCTAGTCTCAGTGTCCACCATGACACTTATACATAGTTACAGCTCATATATCCATAACAGATAAATCATGTTTTTGTTAGAAACTGGATGAGTGCTCTTCATTGATGATTCTCTGTTAGTGATATTATTATTTAAAAGGATATTGATATTTAAAATTTGAGTAACAGCCAGGTATGGTGGTACATGTGTTTAGTCTCAGTACTCAGGAGGCAGAGGCAGGTGGATTGCTGTGAGTATGAGGACGAGCTGAGACCACATAGTGAATTCCAGATCAGACTGAGCTAGACAGCAAGAACCTACTTGAAAAAAAAAAATAAATGAATAAATAAATAAATAAACTTGAGTAATATTCATGGTATTCAATTTCAGATTTGACTCATAAGTAGAAGCCATGTAGTAATATATATTTAAAGCAATTATTCCTATTGGTAACATAACTGCATAAATTGAGAAGATATTGATTATGTAGATACATTATGTATTTTGCATGTGAATACTATATATTAGTATTAGCACACACTCTGTGAAAATCTAAGATTTTCTAATTTAAATGACATTCTACATGTTGATGTGGATTGTTGTCACAAATTCCTTGATTATCCTCTTTTAAAATTGGATTGGGATCATGACAGTATACTTTTGAACACTCTTATGTTATAGATTAAGTCTTATACACACCTTAACATTTTCCTTGGGCTTTGTGCGCTAAGTATTCATCAATACATTGTACAGTGTAGTTTTGAAACATTTTTTATATCTTTTTGGGTAAAATGTATAATAGTCTGCTGTGTCTAGATCATCTTAGAAAGCATTTGGACTTTACCTTGTTTACTAAAGTCAATTTTCTTTACCTAAATTCATACTCTGTTAATAGAATGCAGATATCTAATTATAAATTTTAAGCCAGAAATTTCAATGAACTTTAGCAATAGTAATTATTCATTTTCCAAAAACCATTAGCATCAGATAATATCTGAATTCTAATATTTTGCAGGAAAAAACATAGGACAAATAAGTAATTCAATTACTATTATACATCCTTCTTATCTTTTTAATTTTTTAAAGTTGATTTATTTGCATGTATGTGCATTTGTCTGTGTGTATGAGTACATCAGGATCTTTTGCTGCTATAAAGGAACAATTTTTTGGCTTTACATGGATCACTGGGGAATTGGATCCAAGCTGACTAGCTATGGAAACAAGTGACTGTAACTTCTCAGCCATCTTTCTCGACTGTCTTTCATTTTCAATGAATATTGCTGAGCAGGCACTTTTTTTATCATAGGATGTTACACCTCTGATATGCCTGACCCAAAGGAGTAAAGAAGCAAATCCTTCCAAGAGACCATCAAAGCATCTGAAGACACAAACATTTTCACCCCTGACCCAGTTATTTTGTAATTTATTTATGGTCCAGCTTTGTAAACATTCAGAACTTGATGTATTATACCTATTGAACAAGAATATATTAATGTAAAGGATATCATCCAGACTCTTGAATTTCAAACGTTATCTTAATTAAGCTGGTGTACTTGTACCATAGAGACATGAGACCTGGGTAACATATGAGTTCTGTAAATCAAAATATTAATGATACACATTAATTTTAGTTTATTAAATGTCTCTCTATCCCCAGATATAGAAAAAACTATCTTAATAAAGTTTGTGCTTATTAAAATGTTTTTCTTCCATTGAGTGCCAACTTTCTGTATATCATATTAAATTTCACTACTTTTCATGTTAATTCATTGAAAGCTATAACCAAATGTTATGGTGAATAGGTTAAAATTACATCTTACTATAAATAAAATAGGCATGTCTATGAATGCAGCATATAAAATGAATGTATATATGTATATAATTATTTTTTTCAAAATATTACTGCTTTTAATTTTTCAAATATATTTTAATTAAAGTCATGCCAGGATTTAATTGATTTGTCATTAAAAGTAGATACTTATTTGTTCCATTTATTTTTCTTTATATATTTACATAAGAATTTTACTCATATAAAAATTATTCATGGGTCACTAGTCTTATATTGTCTGCATCTAGGTCCATGAAAATGTTAGAATCCAAGATGAAGATGTAATTATTTAAATATAAGAGCACTTTTTATTATTTAATTTTTTTTTTTTCTTATACTGGAGAAATGGCTGAGTTAAATGCAGTTGCTTGCCAAGCCTGATAGACTAGGTTCAATTCCTCAGTACCTATGTAAAACCAGATGCACAAATTGGTGTACACTTCTGGAGTTCTTTTGCAGTAGCAAGAGGCCTTGACACACATGTGCACATGTTCTCTTTCTCTCTCTTCTCTCAAATAAATAAGAAGTAAAATAAATCCATGGTCTTTACTAGGTTGTAGATATTTGCATTTGTTGTTGATTGGATTACTAGATTGTAAAAAATCTTGAAAATAAGACTCTGTAATGTTAACATGAATAAATATGAGAGTATTGTAAATTCAGCATGCTCAAAGATGTACAAGCTACTTTTCCTTCCTCTGGAAAGAAACTCAGTTCATGAATTTAACTTTCATGTCATGTCACAACACTGGACATTCTTTTGGTTTAGTTTTTACTATGGTTTTACTTGCAAGTAGTAAAAGATAGAGAGAAGAGAAATAGACTGAGAAAGTTGATGCATCAAGGCCTCTAGCTACTGCAAACACACTCTAGATGCTCTTGCCACTTTGTGCATTAAGCTTTATGTGGGTACTGGGGAATCGAACTCTGCTCCTTAGGCCTTTCAGGCAAGTACCTTAGCTGCTTAGCCATCTCTCCAGCCCCCAATTTATATTATTGTGTAATGAAAATATTTCACCAATTACTACTTATTGAGGGTCTGGCTTGCAAAGCCTACCATCTCCAGTTCAACTTCCCAGACACTCACTTAAAGTTGTACACTCATTTGATTGCTTAGACAACAGAGCTTGGTGCATCTCTCCAAACAGCACATACACGCATGCGTGTGTAACTAAATAAGTAAATGCTCACTGAGTTCCTAGGGCAGTCACTTTGCTTTGGCTATGCATTCACTCAAAACTTACTCAAATAAAATACATTTAGCATTTGGTTAGTACCCAACTGAACCCCATTTAAAACATGTGAGACTTTGTATTAGTTACTCTCTTATTTCTGGGGGAAAAAATGCCTGACAAACGTTGGCTTAGGTTGTGGGAGGATTTATTTCAGCCTTCAGTTCTATGTTACAGTCCCTTATGGCAAAATAGGTATGGTGGTGGGAGCTGATCATACCGGGTCCAACACTGAGGAAGCAGAATTTCCCTGCTATGTCTTCCTTGAATCAGCTGCCCAGGAGCTCTGGATTACAGGCCTGTGCAAATGTCCTCGACTTGGTGACCATGTTAAATGTCCCAGGTAGGTGCTACTGAAAAAGTGGCATTCTAGCCAAAATGGGAAGAAAGAGGACATGTTTGGTGATGAGAAGAATATACCAGAAGAAACAACTGTGAAAGCTTTGGCTTGGAATTCTGGCTGATGACATCCAAAGCCAACAGGAAAATGTGGGCGACCATCCATGCCAGCAAACTGAAGATGCATCTCGGAGATGAGAGGAAGGGCAGAGCCACAGTCGTCCATATTCGAAGCAGAACTAAAAGGCCTTCATTAAGTTCAGTGACAGTGTTAGGAATACACAAGCTGCTTTTCATTTGGCGCCCGTTTTTAATAGCAGAGACATAAATACATGTTTCCTGTGGCTCATTTGTGTTCATTATTCAGAAATGAACACAGGCAGAAAAGGGGCTTTATTTTACTGATTTGTGTAAGTACACTTTAATATGCAATAATTTGAAGCAATAAATATACCCAGAAATATTAGTGCCATCATATATGGTAATATTATTTAATAAGTAGTTTTCATTAAACAAAAGGTTTCATTGAATTATGAATTTTATTACAGGATTGATTTTTTTCCCCCATGTTCTTATCCTCCTCTTTTCTTTCCTTTCAATTTCCTTTTATTTGCTTCCTTTGGTCTGTGCCCCTTATATAATTTTAACTAAAAGTTGAAATGTTAGGAGTGGGATTAAAAACACACAGAGGCCTTACTATTTTTTAAGGCCCTGGGAATGGTTTTGTACATTTTGAAACAATTTTCTGTTGAAAAAGTTGACAAAGTTGGATTATT
Source organism: Jaculus jaculus (assembly GCF_020740685.1). Classification (NCBI taxonomy): domain Eukaryota; kingdom Metazoa; phylum Chordata; class Mammalia; order Rodentia; family Dipodidae; genus Jaculus; species Jaculus jaculus. Next base: position 150,582,192 of record NC_059105.1, on the reverse strand, counting down.
TGTTTTATGTTCTGCATAGTGTTAGCAGGAAGAAAGGCGGATGCATTGTTGGAGGGGTGGACAGAGAGGAGGCTAATGATGGTACCAACATAGCTGTATACACACTTTGTACGTTAATAATAATAATTAATAAGTAAATAAAAACTTGTATTGTTCTGAAGAATGAGTGGCTCTATGTTCAATAGGATAGAATTCTGTAGTTATGTTTCCTGCTAGGTGTGGTGGTGCATGCCTTTAATCTCAGCACTCAGGCAACAGAGGTAGAAGAATCACTGTGATTTCAAGGCAGACTGATACTACAGAGGAAATTACAAGTCAGTCTGGGATAGAGTGAGACCATACCTCATAAAACTAACATAAAAATAATAAGATAAACTTATTTTGGAACATTTCATGGACTCAACTAGGCTTAGCTTACTCCATTATTCTCTAGGGTTTTGTCTTGACAAGTAACATTGACAAAAGAATTTTAACATTGCCTTATCTTTCAAGTCAATTTATAGATACAGCAATATTAAAGCTCAAAGTAGTCACATATAAGCTCATAAAAGTTTCAGAAACAAAAGGTTGAGAGGCCATGCAGATGATGATATATTTTAATTGATCTTTCCATGTATATATATTTACTTGAATCCATTGGTGTTTCACACTAAAACTTTAATATTGCTCTAAGGGTCAACTGACTTGAAAGACTTTTGTGTCATTTAAACATGTTTCCAGTCATCTGAAAAAAGTCATCCCTTTCCCAAAATAAGGTAAACATAAAGGAAATATGAGGTATCATAACTGTGTTTAAAAGTAATCCACTTATGTAGGATAAACACAAAGCACAGAAATAAAAATCTAGACTTCTTGTTTCCACTCCCTTCCAATCTCACCAGTTTATCCCTGTAAGCATGCTTTCACGTTCTATTAACCTTTATGGCTAAGGTGGGGGGAACCCAATGGACCATTTAATAAGCTAGTTCACAATCGTACCTTAGTCCTCAAATCTCATGGTCATATTGACCAAGGGAAAAAAATAACTGCTGTTTTGATGGAAGCAAAGAACGATGAGCCTGTGCTTGTTTCTGGCCTCAGAAAGCGGTCCCAATAAATCAGTGCTCTCAGGCTCATGATAAGATTTCTTCCAGAGGTCTGCAAGGTGCCTAACAATCTATATTCTACTTGGTCAAATTAAGTCCATTTGGAATAGGTCCAGTAAATATTCTTTACTGATTGAATATTATCTTTCTTTCCTCACCAGTGTACTCTGTTTAAATTTGCTATATGTAGGATTGGAAACGGACTCAGTGGTTAAAGGTTCCTGCTTGTTAAGCGTTCTGTTTGAGATGAAATTGTCCAGTACTACATAATTCCAGATGCACAATTTGACACGTGGGCCTAGAGCTAATTTTCAACCTCAAGAGACCTTGAGTAACACACACATTCACTCTCTGTCTCACTTTTTCTTTCTCTTGTCTTCTCCTCCCCTCTCCTCTTCTCTTTTCTTCTCTCTCTCTTTTTTTCTCTACCCCTCACTCCCTTTTCCTTTTCTTCCTCCCCTCCGTCTTTCTGTCACAGAAGTGAATAAATAAAAAATATATATTTTTAATGTTATATGCCCATGCAGTCACATATCAAACCATTTGTCCTTTAACTGTCTTAGAATACCTCCTTCAAGGTAAGCTGCTAATTGCTAACTACCTTTAGTATTCCTATTTTCTGGAGGTCTTTAATATCATACTTTCTGTGAGTTAAAGTCGGACAAGTTAGGTCTGAATTAACCTCCCTCAATTATCTTTGCATGCTTTTGTCACAGACATATTCATTGCTGCTTCTTTTCTATTTTTCTCCTTAGCTCAGTGAGCACATATCTTCCCCATACTCTTTATTTGGGAGAAAAGAAATTCATCTATATACCAGGATATTTAAACTTAAAAAGTGTACTTAAAGAGTGTAAACACGGGCTGGAGAGATGGCTTAGTGGTTAAGCGAATGCCTGGGAAGCCTAAGGACCCCTGTTCGAGGCTCGGTTCCCCAGCTCCCATGTTAGCCAGATGCACAAGGGGGCACACGCGTCTGGAGTTCGTTTGCAGTGGCTGGAAGCCCTGGTGCACCCATTCTCTCTCTTTCCCTCTATCTGTCTTTCTCTCTGTGTCTGTCGCTCTCAAATAAATAAATAAATAAATAAATAAATAAATAAATAATTTTAAAAAAAGAGTGTAAACACACAACACAGAATTTTATGAACTTTTATAATCTAACCTGATACAATGGCTAGTATTTACAGAGGAAACTTCATCAACTGCTCAATTCTTAAAATGATCTCCAGATAATCATTATACTCTTATGAAAATAAGGTAATTCTGTCTTTAGAAACTAGATGGCTCATCAAAGTTCATCCCAATGATTAATAATCAAAATTTGACTTTGATATAGCCAATCTTTTTATCAAAGTAACATTTTTAAAGAGAGAAGGAAATGTATATAAGAAATAAATAATACATATTTAACCTAACTTTCATCCAACAATTTTATTGTATATAAAACTGCACAGAGTCAGGTTAAAGTTCACAAATATAAGTTACAAATTGTTTTACCCTAGACTAGTTTCAAACCATCTTTTAAATCCTGATAGGTTTAGAGAACTCTGTCAACCCTGAAATAGACATGCACTGAAGAAGTCTATCTGTAACCATAAGAATATCTGCCAATGTCACTGCTGTGTAATATGCCATCCAAGTTCACTCTGAGACTTCAGAGATTCCCACAAATATTAATGTTGAAACACTCACATGAAAACTGGTACTATCTCACAAAAACTGAAATACATGTTTAGCCTAATGATAGTTTTAATTCATTCCTGAGCCTTAAGCCCCATGACATTAACAAAGATATTTTTATTAATTATTTCACTAATTGTAATAGCACATGATTGAGTAGTGATTTCACTAACTGGAATAGCCCATGCTTTTGCAAATGACTTGTAACATTCAACCAAGTGTCTTTGCCAAGTTTCAAAGCTTAGGTTCTCCTGAGATGTTTCTGCTTAGTATAAGTATATGCAAATGAGTTGGTCTCAACCCCTCTTTATACAGTGATGGATTACTAAATTTCCAAAAAGTTTCCATTTATGTGAGCTATAATTTTTGTCATACCATATCAGAAATTTAAAATAAAAAATCTTAAAATATATACTTTTTACTCATTAAAATATTGATGATTGTAAGATACATAGAGTGGATAGGAACATCCTGAGGCACAGTTCCCAGCTACCCCACAGGGACAGACTGAGACATTAATGACCCCATAGTGAATATCATGGCGCCACTGAGGAGGGCCTCCAGGGTAACAGGAATTAGGGTGAAAGGATAAAAGAGAATAACCTGATATAATTAATAAAAAGTAAAAATATTAGTAAAAAGACAAATGATAAACTTGTTACAAGCAACATTTTTGCTTGATATGAGAGTAATATTTGTTTCCATATAAAAGTAAAAATAAAAAAATATCATTTTGTTGAACTTTATAGCTTAAGGTATATGCTAATGGAATTATCACATACCCTACTGCACTCCATCATTTGAGACTTATTAATTTCATTTACATATAAGGACAACATAAATACAATGTGAACACCTCAGCTGAATAAAAAAAATTACATGGAAAAATATTTTCTAAACTGTGAGGCCCCTGTTTACTGTCACACCAAAAGTAAGTACATACTGGTTTTATAAATTTATCTGGAACAAGATAATGGAAATGTTTATGATGCATCATGTTTATAATCTCCTGGTGGATTTTGAAATTTCAATGTTTATTCTTAATATATTTAAGCATAGATTTGTAAAGTTCTTGGAGAAATATTTCAGCAAATTATATTGATCTTTTACATGAAACCATATAGCATCACATAATATCTGAAGTACAATTAATGTATTTTTAATATCACAAACTCATGAAAATGAGCATTTATTAGTAAGCTGACTGTGTAAAATAGTAAATACCATTTAAATTCAAGTAGTAAGTAATAAGTAATAAATTTAAATTCAAAACTCAGTATTTTTTTCTGTATAAAGCAGCAGGCTAATTTATGTTCCATATATGAGAATTGTAATGGCCTATGACCTAAGACACAGAAGGTCAAAACTGTGTCATACTCATTTATTTTGCTTTTAAAACTATAATTGTTTTCATACCAAATAGCAAGACTTATTTATAACTTGATTAACATTATTGTCTTAATGAGTTAGTCTTTGTCTTTCTAAATTTGTGTATACATGTGTTTATATTTATCTATATCTATATATAATCTATATCAGCCATATATATATAGAACATTTACATTATACACACACACACACACATTCAAAAAATTTCCCAATTCAGGAATAGAAACTTTTTATTGACACTCAATTTTTCAAGTGAAAATGATCTTTTAAAAGAAAAGCTAATTTGAGAACAAAAACATCAAGTAAATATCTTCCTTTAGCAATTCATCTTACTTTGTCAAATAGCAGAAGTATTTTATTTATACATATAATCACATTACAAAGAATATCAAAACCCATGCAGTTAAGTAAATATTTAAAATAATTATGCTCTTTCTACTTTATAAATATTTTCAGGGTAACTTATTTTCAAGAAATGTGAAAACGGTGGTGCTTATTGCATCCTGATTTTAATCATGTCACTTTATTGAGTTTATTTTATAGAACAGAGGGGATTTTTTGTTGTTTAAATCAAAAAACAAGCCAATTACAAAACTAAGAATTATTGTAACCAGTTATGAGAGGTCTTTTCATTAAATTCTATCCATCATTAATGAAATAAGCTTAGAGGTCACACAAAAATTTTCCAATGATTTAAATAGTTTTTTTTTTTTTAATTTCACACCACCAAAATGAATTTAGCAATTTTATATTGCTTCTGTCTAAATGCCAATGGAATTTTTCATATAAATAGAAAAAATCCTTAAACTCATATGAAACCATATATGACCACAGTATTCACAGGTATTTTACTGTGTCTACACCATCTGCTATGATTGAAGTTATATTTACTGAAAATGCTCAAAACTCTGGAGGAGTGAAACTTGCATCATGTCCTATTCTGTGGTATTAGCACAGTATATGCTTTATGCCCATAAAAGTTTAATGTACTATAGAGAATGATATTTATGTAAATAAGTACTTTCAATAAAGTTTTATAATAATAATGAAAGATGGTCAAAGTGATAAGAGTCAGTTCTTGAGTTCTTGAGGTGTAGAACTTGTAGTTATAATGGAACAGATCAGAAGAGTGATATAGAAGTTTTTTTAACTGCATTCTAAAGTGTGATTAACAGGTAGAGAAATGCAGAAAAGGGACAATGTTGAACCACCTCAGTGGCTAAGCTGCCATTTTGGTTTATATCTTTCTATGTTCATATTGATTAAATTATACTTATTTGTTCATTTAGATGTCTATACTCATGACAGAGCCTGGAACATTATTTAACCCCTGAGCTGAGCACAAAATAAGATATATCAAATTTATCTATAAGTGTTTATTATGAACAAACCACTTATAAGAAGTAATATAAACTTTAGTTAGAAGAAACTTGTGAAAATATATCATTATATTAGATGTTCTCTGACATTGTAATTTATATTGTGATAGAGAGGTAATAGAAAGCTGATTAAAATAAATAAATATTTCAGAAGAGCAGACTGTCTTACTATAGTAATTTTAAATTGAAGATTATAAATCTTTAGTTGCTCACTGCCCAGAATACTGCATTCATGCACCTTAACATATTCTTTGCTATAATGCAGAATTATGAAATATATGTTTACATGAAAGATGGAAGCTTTCCCTAAAGCACAAGCTTTACCAATAGATAGAGCTCTTTATCTATTAATAAAAAATCTGGGGCTGGAGAGATGGCTTAGTCGTTAAGCACTTGCCTGTGAAGCCTAAGGACCCCAGTTCGAGGCCTGCTTCCCCAGGACCCACGTTAGCCAGATGCACAAGAGGGCGCACGTATCTGAAGTTCATTTGCAGTGGCTGGAGGCCCTGGTGCGCCCATTCTCTCTCTCTGTATCTCACTATGCCTTTCACTCACAAATAAATAAATAAATAAATAAATAAATAAATAAATAAATAAAAATATTTTTAAAAAATCTGTAATGTAAGAACAACACATTATATTATAACACGTACTTTATGTATGCATTCTTTACAGGGCATTAGTAAATATCTAAGAATAGAATGTGTGTCATCTTTTTAAATCAGTTTCTTTGGTCAATCCTGCTTTCACAAATGGTTTTCATTATTCTCTGCCATGTACCTTTGGCTTGTGGTGATATTTATAATGAGTCAATCAGCAAAGGTGACTGACTGAATTGATTTATGCCAGATGGACCTCTCCCCATCACATAAAAATGGCATGAACTCCATAAATCTAAGTTCTAAAGGTGCTAGCCAGCTTTAATGAAAGCAGAGACATTCACTCAAGAGGAGCAATCACTGCCTTTCCCCTTTAACATTTTATCTAGGAAAGAACAAAAAGACTGCTAAGACGTACCTGTTATAACTCAGTATTATTTCCTGGTAGTCAATGGATTTGTATGTCCCATACATTTTAACCATATGGATTTTTAAATATTTCTTAGAATTATTAATATCAAGAGATTCACAGGCATCAATAAATCATCACACATGAATAAAAAGACTAACCTTAATTGAATAATCTCTTTAGACGAGGCATTCAGGTGAACAGTTTGAGTACTCATTTATTCTTTACAAAACCCTTGTATAGTAGGTGCTAAAATGGTTATTGTAATTTGTCATTAAGAAAGAAAAAAAATGAGGCATATGAAAAATATAGAAAATTGTTCACAGTCAAGTAATCAGCAAAAAAAATGATGCAAAGATTTGTGTCCTTATAGTTTTTTTGTTTTCCTTCTATTTATATGAAATTTATTTTTGTATGTTAATAAGAAGTATGTTGTATTTCATTTTCTTCTCAATGGCACAACTGTATAGTATTATTCATTGAATGGACTTCCCTTTTTACACTGATACAGATGTTCTGTCTTTCCATATCTGGTTACTGATTAGCTTGACTATGTAATCCTGGCTTCTCTGTTCTGTGTTTCCTCAAGAACCAATTTTCAATTACAGTCATCATAACCATAGAATATGTCACCCCACTCACAAAATGGGGCAAAGAGCTGAACAGGCAGTTCACAGAGGAAGAAAGACAACTGTCTTTATAGTTTAATGAGTCCATGTATTGTAGTTTGAATGTATGTCCCCCAATAGTCTCAGGTGTGTAACTAAAGTTTCAAACTTGGATTCCAAGCCACCAGGCTGGGAGAGTCATTGAAGGCAGATCCAGGGGTCTAATCCTAATAAGTGTTTGGGGACTGATCTGATTTCAGCCACAAGGGATGCAGAGCAAGCTGAGCTCTGCCTGGGTCCTTGCTGTTGTCAGATTGTGCCTGCTTGTAGTGCTGATTGTTTTGTGCTTTTCCTCTGCTTGGATCTGTGAAAGAGGTCAACCTTTTCTGCTATGATGGAACTTCCTCTGGATCTGTAAGCTTTAAATAAATCCCTTCCTCCTGTAAACTGTTTGGTTTGGATGTTCATCCTAGCAATGTGAAGCTGTCTTTAATACCAAGCAAAGATCACAGTAAAATAACCTTCTCTTATGGACAGATCACTGTAGAGAACTTAGATTTATAAGACTCATTAAATATCTAAATGCAAAAATATATAAATATAACAATATATTTTAGTTAAATTTGTTAACTGGTAAAATGTTTAAGAAAATAAATTTAAATTTTCAGATACTCACACAAATAAACATGTAATGAGTGTGGTTACAATTTGCAGAGAAAAATAATTGAAATGATCTAGACAAATAATTAAATAATAGTTTATGAGTCATCAGAGCTATGCAGTTGAAAGTATGGATTTTATGCAAATGGAAATTTTTATTATATGTGCGACCTGTTATATTTAGTCATGTTTTCTTTCTAAGAAATGAATTAGTAGCAGATAACTATACAGATGGGCCAGGAGCATCTTCCTGGTTTCCATATCTGATAAGTCATAGAGAAAAAAAAAAAAAAAGCAGAAACTAGATGGACATGTGGAATCTTACTATATCCATATTCAATACAAAACAATGGGGTAGGTTTCTTCTTCCCTTCAGATCATTATTTGTGGTCAATTTATACTTAAGTATGTTCTTAGTTAAAATCTGGAGTCAAAACTACAGGGATTCATTCAGCATGGATTGGTTCGGGTGCATGCATAGGATCAAACCACAGTAACTCCCAAACTGCTCCTCCCCTAGGAGCCGATTTACTTCTTAGGGACTACTGTAGAACATCCCATAGGGAACAGCCTGGGCCCTTGAGTACTTTCCCATCCAAGTGTCCCTCTGGGTTTTGTAATGTTATTTTGCTCTTAATAAAATGACTTGTTACTTTATATTCTTTGTGTGTCATTACAGTTCTTTGACTAAGACTTCATGAATGGGAAACAGACAGAGGCCACTGTTAACATTTAATTCCTGATACTCCAGAAAAGAAAGCTGGGGTATGTTAAACACCAAATGCCCAGGTGACAAGTGCTCTGGCATGAGTGTTCAGTGCCATGGGAACCAGGAGTGGTAGTCTCAAGACCAAATGATAGAGTTGGAAGAACATTTTAAAAATCAGACTCATATTTGAAGAATGAAACAAATTGGCCAGATCAAGATATGAGAAAGAAAGTTGAAAGGACAGTAGATTGATGGCATCAAAGAATTTTAATAAGAGGAAAATAATGCCAGAATGCTACTCTTACAGAACTACAGGGCAGGATTACAGACTGTGAACAGGGACTCTGAAGATTGGAAGATAAGTGATTAGACTTAAGAGTTTTGAATTTTACCCTGATAATAAGGGAAGCATCGATTGATTTCCTTTCTTTTTTTTCTTTTTTTTTTTTGGCAAATAGAGGAATCTGAAACCATGTTCTGATTACATTTCTGAACAATTTCTTTAAGTATCATGATGTGCATCAAACAGGTGAGAGGTTCTGAGATTTGACATAAAGGTACAGACTCCATCTCGCATACAACAGAGATGTGAAAAGACTGACTTCCATCACAGTAAGGGTGAGAGCTAATTTGAAATGTAAAATGAATTGTACTCTTATAATGCAGATTGAAGTAGCAGGAGGAAAGATGAGTCGCACATAGGATCACTGAAGATTTTGGAGGCAGAGATATGAAAAGAATGTTGGAGATTAGTACAGAGGAGGGACACATCTTTCCCAGTTACATGAAACTTGGATCAGATGACATGATTTCCAATAGAGTTCCAATAGAATTCTATTAAATAGACTTAAAGTTCAGAAAGGAATAATTAAGAGCATTCTTTTTTTTTTTCTTTTTTTTTTTTTTTTTTTTTTGGGTTTTCGAAGTAGGGTCTCACTGAAGCCCAGGCTGACCTGGAATTCACTATGGAGTCTCAGGGTGGCCTCAAACTCACAATCCTCCCACCTCTGCCTCCTGAGTGCTGGGATTAAAGGCGTGCACCACCATGCCTGGCATGGCATTCATTTTCATAGGTAATTACAGTGTGATTTTTTTTTTTTCCACTATAGTTGAGCAGAAGATGAGGAAGGGTAATACAGGAGGTGGGTGAGCAACTACAATCATCCTAAGGGAACTAAGACATTAACAAATAGGAATTGTTGAGCAGCAGTTTTGGTGTATCTCAAGGAAGTTACTTTCTCTAAATTACTCTTGGAAATATGTAGTACAATGCTGATTGATCCCTTCTTTTAACCAGAACCTGTTGGCCTGGAAAATGGCAAATAAGCAAATGCATCTATGTCATTAGCAATCAAGTTTGCTTTTATTCTGACAGTAATAAAATTATGTCTATACCAGTTTTTTTTCTTACAAAATATTTCTTTATTTTTTACTATTAGCAAGTGTTTGATTTGCATGCCTATTTTTTTAACCTGGGAAAAGTTTGAGAAGTCTTGCTCTAGAGTGAAGATAGGTTTACATAATCTAGACCACAAATACAGTCCTAAACATGGCCAATTGGAAAAAAATACAAATATGCTATTGATACAGATATTTGAGGGTGTCGCATCCTTTCTTGGCTTTGGGCTGGGCTGTAGCCCAGGATGTTGTACAACTCAGTGGTCACACAAAACTTCCACTGAGTTGGTGGCCACCAGATTCTTATCTAATAAATTCAAAGAATGGAAATTCACAGACCAGTAGTATCTTTGGGAAGGAATTAGTCCCTTAATAAGAAGAGGTAAGAATGAACTGAGCTATTTATTCATCTCCTCTAAGCTAGATTTTAGGAAATCACGACAAAAGCCAGATTCTCCATTCTGATATTTCTATCCTGTAGCAAATGGAATGATCTAGATTCTCCCCTTTCAGGTCAAAGGATGCTTCCACACTTACCCAAGAGAAAGTCACTTAATTTGGAGTTTGTGATTCTATGGCAGTTTTGTGTATGACACTCATATACTCAGGTGCTTTAATAAAAATTAGCTTTTAACTTGAGCCCTGAGCAGGCAGATCTATGGTACAGGGGCCATGTCACTGGGGACAGACCTCAAGTACTGCCCTTAGGAGTGTAAAGAAAAAGCAGTTTTAGCTCTGGAGGTTTTATGTTGCTGGCAGGTGCTGGTGCTTCTCTGTGTGGGTCTATGGAAGTGAACCAGTGTCTTTTGCCATTGATGGTGTTTATCTGGAATTTGTAAGACTGAAAAAAAAAAAAGAAAAGAAAAGAAAAAGAAAACCCTTTCTCCACATCAGGTGCTCTGGCTTGATGTTTTTACCTGCAAGCAGGAGCTGGCTAGCACAGATTCCCCTTAGACTGCCTCCCTGTGAGGTGGACGTAGGCCATGATGTCATAGTAGGATGGATTAATTTATTTTTCCACCACTATTGAGAGAGCTAAAGGGCAGTGTTTCTCAAAATTTAATAGATAAGTGAATAATTTGGAGAGCTGATTATAATTTGAAGATCTGGGAAGTGGTCACCTTCTAACCAACCCCAACATGGTGCTTCTGGTCTAACAATACATAAGCATTGGGCCAAAGGCCTCTTTAGTCTCTCGTGGGATTCTTTTCTTTCTTATTTTATTTATTTGAGAGATAGAGGCAGATAGAGAGACACACACACACACACACACATATATATACGGAGAGAGAGAGGCAGAAGAGAGACTTATATATATACACAAACATATATGACAGGTCTTAAATGTCTGCAAACAAACTCGACACATGTTGCACCTTGTACATCTGGCTTATGTGTTGGGTTCTAGGGAATTAAGTCAGTGTCTTTTAGCTTTGCAGGCAAGCACCTTAACTACTAAGCAATCCTTCCAGCCCTGTCATGGGATTCTTAAATCTTTAGTTGTTTTCAAGTGTAGCAGAGTATGTTACAAGTCATAGTTGTTTTCCTGTGACTAATCCATCCTACACTTACAGATGGCAAAGAACTGATATAATGTGGTTACCCCAGTGGCTAGCAAATATGGTTTAAGATATCATTTTATTCTCTTTTATTGCAACGGAGACTACCTTTGATGCAGTCTTTTCCAAACTTTTCTCTGTAGCTTGTGGGAAATAATTACCCATATTATTCCAGTAACTGTGCTGGTGGTTATAGATGGAAGACAGCCTGCATGGTGATCTAATGGTTCTTATTTACTTACTAGAACTAAAGGCTTAAAAAAAATAGAGTATGGAATACAAAGGACATAATTTCCCCTCAACAGTTATCTTCTTTCAAGTTCCAAATGCATCATGGGGACTTTGGTAGACATAGAAAAGACTCACCTCCATAGTAACACAAGCAATTCAAAATAAGTATGTTTATTAAATACAAGAGGTGAAAGATTTCTTTGAATCTTAAGATTTGCTCTAGGTACCCAGTATTAAAATATCAAGTTGAAAGAGGCATTTCTTTAACAAGGAAAATAAGGAAAGAGAGACAGAATTGTAGGACCCATACATGGTATTGTGCCCACATGGAAGAGATTGGTTGTCAATGGTAAGACTCTTTACCAGCTATAGTTGTACAGATTGTATAAACAAAGGCTTGCATAATTTTTGATTTGCTTTTAATTCATTACTGATCTTCATATCTAAAGCACATAAATTTGAATTTGAAGTAAGTTTTTTTGAAGTCAAGTGATAATGGAGAATTTAAAGCACACATTCTTCACTTATTTTTACTGCTTTACAATTAGTAAATGAACTGGCATATTATGCTATGTAAATTTATTATAGTATGTTAGAGTACATTTTAATAGCTGTTATCCATTTAAGTCAAGCAACAAATTTTACTATTAACATTCTTACATTTTGCAAAATCATATTGAAGGGTAAACATATAAGAAGGTGTTCAAGATTAGCATTCCTGTTTAATTAGTAGTTGGTCAATCACATAGTAAATATTTGTGTATAACAGATACAGAATGAATTTATTTTGTTTTATTTTCAATAAAGCATTCTTCAAATAAAACACATGCTGTTTTTAATTCTAGGGTATCGGGTATATTTTCCCATATAGATTCACACATTTTATCGATCCTTTCATTGAAGTTAATTTTTTGATATTTGACTTTCATTATTTCAGTTCTGAGCATATTTATATATAATGAGAAGACAAGGAAGCTATTCAAAGTGAAGGATGCAGTGTTAGTTCCTAATTGCAAGTATGTCATCTATTGTCTGCATTCATTTATTTTCCAGACTCCCACTTGGTCTCTATTATTGTAAATGGTGAATTTGAATGCCTTTTGCTTTTTTACTTGTCTGTCACACTGTATGTGCTCTTACTTAGAACTATCATTTTGGTTTTGAAAGTGAGTGAAAATTAGACAAGTCTTCCACTTCCTGTAAGTAGTGTGTGTTACGCTGTTTTCCATTACACTAGTAAAGCATCTGAAGTAGCTTTAAACACTGTAGGAGTTTGACATTTATTTAGTTACCTTAGTGTACAGTGTTAGTCATATGATAACTTGCTGATAATCTGTCAAGATGGAATTAACTTGATTAGCCAACAAAGACAGACATTATCACACAAAAGCCATTTTGCAAGAAATTTGTAAGAAATAATAATAACAATAATAATAATAATAATAAATGATAGGTCCTCAGGATAATGTTGCTGTTATGCAGATGGATTGTTTAGAGTACCTAGTAACACAGAGGAAAATTAAATCCTCAGGAAATATTTAAAATGACTGATGGCCATCCCTGTTTATGACTTGTCTGATAGCAACTGATACTTATTTTGTGTAAGACACAGATATTTTTTTCAATAGTTAAGTAATCCCTGATACCCTCTGAAGAATGTTAGTCTGGAATAATCTAGCCCAAATTATAATGTCTCTGAATTGTATTGTGAACCCTAAGAATTCATTTAAATCTTTCTACATTATTTGTGGGACATTTGTGTATATAATCATACCAGAGCTTTGTATGTACAATTAAGTTTTAATGCCAGAAGTATCATTAGAGTGATGCAATCACACTCTTTAACTATGTAAATACTAAGCCTAATAGTTTAAGAAGTAAATTCATGTTCTCAAGACTCAAAATATATAAAAATGAACAATAATTCACCTTAGACCCACTGAGTTCACATTTATTTTTCTAAGACCCGTGGGTCTTTTAGACAGATTTATGTGCCTGACTCATCTAGTTGACTATACTATAAGTGGATGATCCAATGTATCCTTTGTGGGAATTGAATTAATGATAATCAAATATAATTTTGTATGGAACTTATCTAAAGAAATGCATTACTTTGCAAAATATAAACAAGAGAGTTCTCAAAATTAACTATATTGTTAAACTATAATAATGTCTCAAAATGTTAAATAGTATTCCATTTACTTATTTTTATTCATTGATAGAGTTTACCTTGAAGCATGTGTCTTAGTAAATTTACAGGCTTTGAACAATCTAAGGACCACATGATTGTGGAGAAACAGAATAAGAACAGCACTCATGCAGTCACACACAAGTCAAATGGTTATTTTTCAAGCCATGTGTGGAAATGATAACCAATCATTCTGAATGTCAGTCTTAAAAGGTTAAATAATTAAAGTGCTGCTTTACTTATAATGCCCTGAATAAGTAATTGCACAAGGCTATTTGGAAAAGTGATTTATAGTCACTACTCTAACTTTACAGCCTTGTCATCATGTTAGTATATGAATATCACTATTTCTGTCAATAAAAGCTAATAATAGAAAACAATCTTGTTGAAAGAACATGCAGGCACCATTCACAGTGAAATAATGAAAAGTTTCTAAGTTCCACTACATCTATAAGGAAATCAATAAGCGATTAAATTTAAAATGATTACCTCTGAAGAAACTAGGGGCACATAAAAAAGATTAATTTTCTTTAAAATTTAAACAACTCCTTTTCAACTGATAGGGTAAGTAGCACTTTCCTTATTTATCATATAAAGGGCAGATTTCAAACATTGAAAAGACATTTGATTTATTTGTTAAAATCAATTAGGGCTATATGTAAGGCAGCATGGTCTATTTCTATGATTCAGGATCCTGGAAAGTTTGATTTCCTGCTGTACTTTGCTAATCCATGTTGTAAGATTTTTAATCTCTGCCAAGTGTGTAGAAAAAATAATTTAAAATATAGCCACAGTATGATCACTTCTAAATAAATAACTGATGCTGAATTTGGGGGTGTGAGAGGGGCTTTTAAATTTATAAATACCAATTTTGGGTCTTATCCTATTTTTAACAAAAATTGCTAAAAAAACAGACTCAAGAAGATTAATTATGAATGATTGAGTTTATATAGAGAAAAATAACATATTGCAGGAAATTAGGATCTAGGAAGAAGGCTAAAGAAAAATCCTAAGCACATGGAAGGTAGGAAATATATACTCATATAGAAAACACAGAATCTCAAAGTGTGTGAGATTCACTTAAGAGAGATTGTTGGAGTAGATCCATAAGCACATGGAAGGTAGAACCTAGGTGCTTACATAGGGAGCCTTAGAAGAAACATAGTATCCAACTGAGCTTTCCCATGGAAGAAAGTGAAGAGGGAAAATAGTGGTGGCTTAAGGAAGAATAACAGAGGGAAAATAACAAAGCAGAGGCCAAGAAGTTCAGATGAGAAACTACACAGGCAGCAGTCCCAGAAGTTAGAGAAAGCACCCACATGGTAGAATCAGAGTATAAGGGAAATATGCATATGGTAGATTCAGAGACCAGAGGAAAATCTTACATGTAATTAAAATGGGAAGTTACTCCAAAGTATACATCAGAGGCAAGCAAAAGGCTACCCAGGCCAAGAAACAGTACTCTGCTCTTCTCTCACCAAGACTGGCTAGATTTGTGGAAAAACCAGTTTAGTGTGATGAGAGTCACAGAAAGACAGAAAGAGAGAGAAGGTGGGGGTGGGAGGGGGGTTGCTGGAAACAGCATTTGTAATTGACTGAAACTCTCATCAGATACAGGTATATAAAGGAGAAATCAGATTTGTTTGTAGACTCATGGGCTCCTGGTCCAGCCCACCTGGGTAGTGAAGGACATCATGTAGTTCCCTTGCTAGACTGGACAGCAGAGGGTACTGTAGTTGTTGTAGATGATTCACATCAGGCTGGAGAGATACCTTAGTGGTTATAGCACTCGCCTGCAAGTCTGAGGACACAGGTTCGATTCTCCAGGTCCCACATAAGCCAGATGCACATGGTGGTGCATGTGTATGGAGGTTACCTGCAGTGGCTAGAGGCCCTGGTGTACCCATTCTCTGTCTCTCTCTTTCTCTCTCTCTCTCTCTCTCTCTCTCCCTCTCTCTCTCTCTCTCTCTCTCTCTCTCTCTCTCTCTCTCTATATATATATATATATATATATATATATATATATATATATATATATATTATTTATTATATATGCAAAAATTAATGAATATAAATCTTTAAAGAAATTTTTTAAAAATATGTGTCACCACCAGACATGAGTTCCATTCCTGCCAAGAGGAGCGGCACTGGTTCCCTCTTTGTGCTTCTGTTCCTAAATGAAACTGCCTAAAAAAGCTATCGTTCTCCTCTATCTCCTACATAGCCTTGTGTAAGACAAGCTAATGAAGCCCCTTCATGATATGTATCCATTCAATTATTTTTGTTCCTCCAGAAATCCCTGACAAATAGAACACACTTAAGTGAGTCCATCTTAATTTGGACTTCTGCTATATTTATATGATTCTGGGATACCCTATATTCAGCTATCTTTTTTAAAAATAATTTTTGTTTATCTTTATTTATTTATTTGGCAGCGACAGACAGACAGATAAAAAGGAAGATAGAAAATGAGAGAGAGAGAGAGAGAGAGAGAGAATGGGTGTGCCAGGGCCTCCAGCCACTGTAAATGAACTCCAGACTCATGCTCCCCCTTGTGCATCTGGCTTATGGGGGTACTGGGGAATAGAGCCTCAAACTGGGTCCTTGGACTTCACAGGCAAGCACTTAACCACTAAGCCATCTCTCCAGCCTTATTCAGGTAACTTTTAAAACTTCAGTATTAATAGAAGTTTGCACAGTCATGTGATAGGCCTTTATACATTATCAATCCTGACATTCATATGTAAATTTTAACTCTTTTGCTATATAAGGAACATAAGAATTTCCATATCATTCCAGTTTGTTTTCTTTCTTTACATTATAGCAAACACCATTAAAAGAAAATCAGATGTCATCTTCCAAAGTTTTCATGAAAATATCCTAAGGCATGTCCCCTCACTTGGAACTTCTGTTTTCTACAAAATAATAAAACACAGTTGTTGTTTTTTTTTTTTCCTCAGAATCTGGTAATAAATGACTAAATTTAAGCTCGTGTATAGATAGCAAGTATATTTATTATATATTACCTTCAAAGTTATATAGCTGTTAATATACATGCTGGTGATTTTTGGAATTTGTGGTTGCCTTTAGATTTTATTGCCATGTGATTTTATCATTGACTTTTCCTGGCAATAAGTACTCTCCTCCATGAAGAAAGCAAAGAATGATTTGGTTGGTAGGTTTATATTACACAAAATTTATATTATACATAATTTGTAGCATCATATCAGTATTGTCTCCCCCCAACACACAACCTTCCATTTCCCCCAAGTCCTACCCTCCAAATTGTCCACGCCTCTATGTCATTCAGGTATGTCAGCAACTCAGGCTGAACCAGGTTAGAAACTACAGATGAGTGAGACTATGCGACCATTGTCTTTCTGTGTTTGTGTGAGTTCTCTGAGTATGATCTCTTCCAAATTCAACCATTTTACTACAAATTAATTGTGTCATTCTTTTTTTTCTTAATGCTGAGTAGAATTCTATCTTGTAGATACACCACATCTTGGTTATTCATTTATCCAATCATGAGCACCAGAGTTGATTCTAGTTCTTAGCCATTATAAGTTTAACAACTATAAACATGGTTGAGTAAACATCTCTGAACTGAGTTGTGGAGCCTTTAGGGTAAATTCCCAGTAAGGGAATAACAGAGTCTGTTGGTAACTCTATATTCATTCTTTTCAGGAGTCTCCATATTGATTTCCATAGTGGTTGTACAAGCTTACATTCCCACCAACAGTGAATGAGTGTTCCTATTTCTCCACATCCTTGCCAACATTTCTTTTCAATCTATTTTTTTAATGTTTGATATCCTTACTGGGGTAAGGTGGAATCTCATAATTGTTTTAATTTGCATTTCCGTAATGAGTAGGGATGTTGAGCATTTTCTTGCTTGTGTGTTAGCCATTTTTAATTCTTTCTCTGAGAACTCCCTATTCTGTTCTCTGTCCCACTTTTGGAGTGGGTTGTTTGATTTCTTATTGTTTAGTATTTTTTTTTTCTTTGAGCTCTTTATAGATTCTAAATATTAGGTTTCTTTCAGTGGTATAGCTAATGAAGATTTTCTCTATTCAGTGGATAATCTATTGGCTCTGTTTATGGTATGTTTGCCTGTGCAAAAGCTTTTTAGCTCCATGAAATCCCATTGGTTGAATGCTTGTTTTATTTCCTGAGCTACTGGGTTTTCTTTAGGAAGTCTTTACCCAGACCTATATCATGGAGAGTGTCTTCTATTTTTTCTTCCAGTAGTTGAAGAGTTTCAGGTCTTATATTGAGTTCTTTAATCTATATGCACTTGATTTTTATGTATGGCAAAATGTGTGGGTCTAATCTCATTTTGCTACATATGGTCATCCAATTTATCCATCACCATTTATTGAAGATGCTATATTTTCTCCAGTATACATTATTGGCACCTTTGTCAAGGACCAAGCAGCTGTAGTTGCTTGCCCTAAGGTCTGGGTCTTCAATTCTGTTCCATCGGTCTATGTTTCTGGTACCATGATGTTTTTGTCACTATGGCTTTGTTATATAGCTTTAGATTGGGCATGGCAATACCACCAGAGTTTTGTTTTATTTTTTTTCTTTTCCTGAGAATGTGTTATTTGGATATCTGAGGCCTTCTGCCATTCAATATGAGTTTTGAGATACTTTTTTTTCTATCTCTGGGGAGAATGATGTGGTATTTTTATTGGTATTGCATTAGTCCCTATATTGCTTTTGGTAGAATTGCCATTTTCACAATATTAATCCTACATATCTAGGAGCATGGGCAGTATTTCCATCTACTCAAATTCTCCTCAATTTCTTGAGTTTTTTATGTTTTCATTATATACATCTTTCACGTGCTTGATTAGTGCTTATTAGTGATTTAATTTTGGTAAATGATATGTTTTTAGGAATTCATCCATGTCTTCCACATTATTTAATTTTGTGGTGTAAGAGTTTCTATAATAAATAATTTCTATTTGGATTTTGATTTCTGTTGTGTTATTTTGCATTATGTCCATCTCTTTTTGAAATATGATGTTAGTTCACATTCTGATTTTCTTGATGCTTCCTGGAATTGATTCTTGCATTTGATCAAGTCAATCAACCCAGGTGATGAGATCATTCATATCTCTTTGGAGGGATATAATGTATTCATCAGTCTAGTTAAGCCTACTGTCAAAAAGCTGAATGCTCTAAGAGATGGTTCTGTTCAATTTTACTGATATGATTGTTGGTTCTTTAATGGTTTGCTTCCAGTTCAGTGATTCTTTTGTTCAGGGTCTCATTGATCATTGTGTTTTCATTTTGCGAATGAGTTTCTGTTGATTTCTTTGTGATTTTATTGAAGGTTTCAACTGTGGGACCAGGCAGCCTTAGTGAAGTTCTTGAAGATTTCTGATTTTCATTGGCTTTTTTGCATTGATGTCTACCCATTTTGGGGAGACTCTTTGTTTTATTGAGGAGGAAGCAAGGTTTTGTCCTTTGGCCCACGTAACTTCTGACTGAGGTGAACATGGATGTTGGTACACAGTGGCTAGTCAGGTTACCACAGGAAAAAGCCTGATTCCACGGCCCACACAGTTGACCAGACCTCTTCAAGCAAGGCACACTAGAATCCACCAGTACCAGGGCACTGGGAAGAGCCAGGTAACTCTTCATGCCATTCCTTCCAGCACACAGTCCAGTGCAGGGTACCTGGACCAGGGAGCTGGGAGGAGCTAGGAAGCAGGGTCTGGCCTCCTCGCTCCATGCCTTGCCTGTATGCCTGCCTGCAGTCTGGAACAGGATGCTTGGACCAGGGAGCCATGAAGATCTGGGAAGCAGAGGTCTTGTCTCCTCTCTCCACACCATGCCCACCTATCTGTACACTGTCTGGCACAGGGTACCCAGACCAAAAACTCAGTTCTAATATTCTTAAACAATGATTTCACCTAGAGGATCATTCAGTAGATCAATACACATCCTAGTGAAATGCATTGATTACATACTTTATTTTTTTTTAATTTTTTTTTGTTTACTTTTATTTATTTATTTGAGAGCAACAGACAGAGAGTGAAAGAGGCAGATAGAGCGAGAGAATGGGCGCGCCAGGGCCTCCAGCCACTGCAAAGGAACTCCAGACACGTGCGCCCCCTTGTGCATCTGGCTAACATGGGTACTGGGGAATTGAGCCTCGAACCGGGGTCCATAGGCTTCACAGGCAAGCGCTTAACCGCTAAGCCATCTCTCCAGCCCTGATTACATACTTTATAATAAAATGTAAATGTCAAGTATTTAATTGTTTTCTTATAAAACAACTCCATGGACTTGGTGGCTAAAGCAACAGCTCCTCACTTCTCATATAACTGAAGGCTATGAACACTAAGGTCAACATATTGAAAGGTTTTCCTATTTGATCTAGGCACTGTTGCTGGCTTGTGAGTTACAGCCTGCTTCCTTCATCCTCCATGTCAGAGATGAAGCTCTTTGATTTCTTTTCTTTTTACTAAAAGAAATGTATCCCATTATGACACAAATCTTATGCTCTAACTTAAGGCTAATTTATTTTCAAAGTCAGTGATTCCTGTTT
The DNA here is from genome assembly GCF_020740685.1 of Jaculus jaculus. Lineage (NCBI taxonomy): Eukaryota > Metazoa > Chordata > Mammalia > Rodentia > Dipodidae > Jaculus > Jaculus jaculus. The sequence goes on along the minus strand of NC_059105.1, from coordinate 150,561,736 downwards.
TATATGACTTGAGTTGCACTTCTGTTCAAGCAGATAAAGTAGAAGTTTAGTAGTCATGCCTTCACTTATAAGACACGGTTAGCATAATACTGCTAGGAGTTTGCATGTCTGCATCTGATTCATTTTTCTTCTTTCCACGTGCTGTGTACTATGCTGCCCACAGGGCCAACCTTACTTTAGAAGCTGAGTGACACCACTTAGCTCTTGCTACTCTGCTATCCATATACTTCCATTTTCTATAGATTTTTTTCAGTAGAGGAACTGCTGTTCATACGTTGTTTCATATAAAAAGACAAGCAAAGACAAGTATGCTCAGGGATCGTTTTTTTAAATACTTATTTATTTATTTATGAGAGAGAAAGGGTGGGGGGAGACTGGGCATGTCAGGCCCTCCAGCCATTGTAAATGCATGTGCCCCTTGTGAATCTGCCTTATGTGGGTCCTGGAGAATCGAACTGGGACCCTTTGGATTTGCAGGCAAATACCTTAACTGCTAAGTCATCTCTCCTTCTCCTGCTCAGGGATCTTTATCTCTCACATATTCATTTTGTCAAAGTATCAGTGAATGATATATCTTTTAGACCATCCACTCAGCAAATACACCCTAAGTAATAGATCCATTCACTATTCCAATCTTCCTAAGCCTTACATCCCTTTATATACATAAAATCAATCTGCAGACAGTGAACCATGTTTTGATGTATATTTCAGAAAATAAACAAACTTAGAGCTATTTATGATTCCCTGAGCTATAATATTAAATTTAAAGACTTTATAGACCCTGCATCAGTTGAATGGCCTATTTTAAATGTATAATTTTTCAACCATCACTTAGTCTATTCAAATTTCTGTTTCTTTCACAAGGATATGCATATATACACATGATATATATGATGCAGAATTTTAGACCCAGGATGGGATTAAGTTCAATAAGAATTCAGAAAATCCTAGGACTGTGGACACCAACTTTTAATTCTTTGTCCAAGTTAGCAAAGAATTGATAACACAAACTTTGAGACTAAATCATGAATTATAGGATTTATTTTAGGAGAGATTTAGAATTCAGAGGGAACACTTAGGAGGGAAGCCAAAGCCAAAAGAACACTTCTCCCCACCCTAAGCCCAGCTGGAAAGAGGAAAGGGAGATGGAGAGCGTCTCCAACCTCAACCTGCAGAGAAATCTTCCAGGAAGAAGCCTCTGAGTAAGGGGCTTTCACATGTAGAAATCAAGTGGGAGATCCCAAGGCAAAGATCCTCCTCATACAGAAGGTCAGGGAGGAGTATAAGAAAGCAAAAGACTCAGAGCTTAAAAGTAGATCATATATGTAGCAAAGCAAGAAATCTCCCCAAAACACGATAGGAAAGCACACAAAGAAATCCTCCCTCTTCTCAGCCACACTAGGAAGGGGAGGTATCAGTGAAGGAACGAAGAGAGACTGATACATGTGGGTCATAAGGGATCAAGAGAAAGAAGATAAATTTACACACTCAGTTAGGCAAGAAAGCCCCCAAAACAAAGCACACCTGGAACCCCAGCAGGACAATGCCCCTGCAAAGAGATGCAATCACCGTCAGCCAAGAAGCAAGGGACCGGAGATTGGGGGTCAGGACCATGAGACGGACTTACACGTGGGCAGGCTCTTTTATGGGAGTCAAACATCCAATTAAAAAGAGCCTCATCATCAGACTCAGGTGTTAAGGGAGATAAATGATTGGTCCGTGGAGTCAGTAAGGTGTCTGTCTGAAAAGGGGCCAGCCTACTCAGATATCGTAAGCTTGCAAAACATGAGACAGGAACTTAAAGCAGGAGGTGCTATTGAATTGTTGCATATTGAATGAAACTGGATCAGATGTGGGTTCTTGTCCTGCCCGAGCAGGCACGGTGTCGTGTAAGCTGTCCTTGGGCCTCTCTACTTGGTTTACTTCCTAAGGGGGAGAAAAGGCCCTCCTCCCTTTCTGTATCAATGCTACCAATCTTGCTGTTCTACTCACATTCACAATGACCAAACATACTTTCCCATATAGCTTGATTGCCTGTTTCTCCTTTAAATTATGCCCAATAACTTTTAGAAATATTTACATTTGCCTGGGTTTGTAACATTCTAAAAATGAAAATTTGTGCTTACTTATTAGAAAGTAATGTGGAAAACCAATGGTATACATGGGCATTAATGCTGATAATAAATTATTTATTTAATTGAATACATTTTCAACTAGAGTTGAAAGAATTAAACGAGTTTTATATACTTCAAATATGAACATTACATACATAACAGAATCAAGCAGTTCAAAGAAAATCAAATAAGAAAGAACAGCTTACAGCATAAACCTATTCTTGTTGACTTTTTTCTTTTAAGTTTATCCTCAAATCTATGCATGATTGTTTATTTTATACTAATGTAATACTTTCATCATGATGTTTGTCCATGAGAATACTGAACAGTACTATTCATTTCTCTTTTAAGCATCTATAAAACACACCAAGGAAATTAAATTATATAATTTAGAGGTTGTTTGAATATATATCAGCCTATTAAAAATATTGTTTTTAAAATTCTAGCACCCAAGATATTAAACTGCCACAAATAAATAGCTTGTTTGTCTCGAGTGTCCAAATAAACTATATAGAAAATCAATTTTGGATAAACAAAGAACAGATGGCAAATAATGTGATTACATTAAAATGACAATGATTGTAGTCGCCACATCAAATTAAACATTGGGCTGAATTTTCTCAATCTGAATGTTGTACACAGTAGGAGAGAATCATCACAAGGGAATGAGAAAGAGTCTCATGAAATTTCTGTTTATTACCCTCATAGAAACCAGAATTAGCATCACCACAAGCAGATGAGGGAGGCAGAGCTCTTCAGTAAGTCACAACAGAAGCAGATCATTGAAAGGAAACATTAACATTGTCATGTTCTTTGAAAACCTTGGATGTGCCCGAAAACAAAGGAGCTCTAATAAATATTTTAAATGAATAGCTTATTTAGTTACAAGAATCCAAAAAATCTATTATTCAGTGGCTTAATTGACTGTGTTTAGTTTGCAGCAGCCCAGAGTGTTGCTGAAGGTATTCTTCCACAATTTAAATTCTATTGCTTATTGTATTTTGATTCTATTCAAACTCACCAGTGTCTCATAATGCTAAGCAAAAGAAATAACTATTTCTCAATGGAGTAAAATGAATAAAAAACAAAATACTGTCACAATATTTATAATACTAGATTTCTTTCTATCTCATGATTGCTTAGAGAATTATGCCTGCTAAAAATAATATTTTTAGGTATATTTTGTAATCTAAAGTCTTATGGCATTTTTTTGTGCTTTATATCAAAATTTATAACATACTCTTACTTTTCTGAACTTCTTGAACACATGGATTTCATAAGATTTTTCTATTATGAGTTTTATGTCTTTCCAATGAAAAAGGGCAAAGGATAAGAAAGGAGGTCAAATAGGAGGAACACGCAGAGAAGGAAAAATAAAAATACAGATTAAGTATGAGACATTTGAATTTACAAAAAGTAAGGTAAAAATGTCAGGAAGTTTGTACTTGCTAGAAATCCAAGATGATCTGACTTCTTATTTTTTGTGTGGTTCCCTAGAGACCAGTTTTTCCATAAACAATCAGGACCCCTCCTGGGAGGGAGGTCTTTCATAGGATTTAGACATTGTGGATGGTCAAGCTCAGCCCCCAGAACTTGGTGCCAGAGCTAATCTCTTCCTGAGACAGCCTCTAGCCTTAACTAACCAGGTGGCCCTCTGGTACACCTGGGTCAAAAGACAGCCCCAAACCCTAAGGCTATAAATACTTTCCAAGGGGAGGGCAGTATCTTTCTGTGGTCTCTTGGGAACTTCCAACTGTGGTGAGTTTTTCTTTTGGCTGGGCCTGGGCTGGCTCTAACTCTCCACAAGGGTTCTTCATCTCCTGCAGCGCCCCACATAGCAGGAGTTCCTTGAACTTTCCTTTCTCTTTTCTTTCTATGCTTTTTTCTCTGATCCCTATCTGGTCACATGGACTCCTGGGCTACATGTGGCCCATAAAGGCTTTTGAGTTCCACATGGTGTACTTCTCCCAATTTTTTTCCCCTTACCTCCCAGCCTTCCCCTTTTTGCACTTCTTTCTAAAATCTGAATAACAGGTGGCACTTTAGTATCATTCTCTTCAATCTGAAATTGTCAATTCTTTGGTTAGTTTGCAGATATACACCCAGAGCTTGGAGTTCCAGGAAGCATCACAGGGCCCCAATTTCACCGTTATAATTTAAATAAAAACAGCATTTTTTAATCTTTCTCAGATATGTAAAGCAACCATTAACAAAAGACAATCTTCAGGTTATTTGCAATATATAGTATTGCAATCATAGATGCATATGCCCATGGTGAACATGGTGATAATCAGCTCAGAGGTGAAGAAGACAGACCCTGAAGATACTCAACAACTACCAAAGCAGAGCTCCAAAGGTTCCTAAGAGCTCATCACTGAAGTAGACTTAAAACACACCCAATGTGCCTCAGGATATTTTGCAGAAGAGGGGATGGAAAGATTGTTAGAGACACAAGTTGGGACATCATGCCCAGAGGCAGTGCCTCTCCCTAATAAATGATTTCTGCTTACAGACTACCTAATGTACAACCCCAGGGAAATAAACTGTGTACCCAATGAGGAGGGCTCCCTTCAGGATGGGAGCAGGGATGAGGGAATGGATGGTACCAACACATGTTGTATCCATATTAAATATGTCCATAATTTTAAAAAAAGAGTTCACATGCCAATGGAACTATAGATTCATCATTCCGTTACAAATTTTTGCACAGTTTGGGTAAAGAAAAAATACTAAAAATATATGATTACAATCATGAAGAAGATGAAAAGATTTTTTTGTTTAATTTTTAACAAGACAAAAGAAACCAAAATACTTGTACCTTCAATTATAATTTGAATAATCATGTTTTTAACATTTTCTTTTCTTTAAATAAAGAATTATTTTAATAACCATTTTGGAAAAAAATACTTAAAATACATTAGACTAATTTATGTAATTTCATATCTATGGACCCTCTGTTGCAACCTTGGAAACTCTCAACTCTAGTGATATTTCCTTTTGGTTGTTAGGTTATGTATAATTTTATTATTCCATTAAGTGCATCTATTTCCTGATTCCTTTTTCATCTCTTCAAGGAAAACATAACAAATATCAAATAGTGAAGTAGTTAACTAGGCTGTTTTAGACATGTCCACAACGCTGGGATGGATATCCAAGCAAACACAGTTTTATGAGAGGAAGGCATTTATTTCAAGTTTAGAGATCCAGGGAAAGTGCCATAATGGCAGAAGAAGATGAAAGCCTTTCATAGATCCAAATACAGAGAAACGACCACTAGCCAGCAAACACCAAAAAGTAGCAAACAGGGACTGTGCCAGAGCTCAGACTGCTCTCCCCACCTTGGGGCTGGAATTAAGATCTACCCCTTGTAACACCTAATGGCTGTACTCCAACATCCAATCATGGCAGCTGGAGATCCAAGTTGCAAGCTTAAGAAAACACCTGAGTCTATGGGGAACATACATTCACATTCAAACCATTGCATTGGCCAAAAACGAAGTCATTCATACAAAGATAGATAGATAGATAGATAGATAGATAGATAGATAGATAGATAGTGTGTGTGTTATTGACTTGCTAGATATTTTTCACTGAAAAAAAAAGAATCATTCTATGTATTTCAAATCTAAAATGAACTCTTAGAGAGTTATGTAAGTCTCACAGTAACTGTTTATAATCTGTATCAAATTGATCTTCTGGATGATGGATATTGTGTAAAAATGTAATGTAGTAGTTTTAAATCTCTGGGAATATCTATTTTTAATTTGAGGAAGAAACTCTTATGAAAAATCCTAAAGAGTAATCCCACTGTCCCTCTTTGCAGATTGGTCAGGTGTTTGTTCCTTACCCTCCTGTCTCTAAGCTCTAGGCTGAGACCAGGCACAAACTGGAACACAGGAGACAGAGAGGGGGAATGTGGGGAGAGCAGGATTCTATGGTTACTCACTGTCCAAAGCTCTAGCTTTGTTTACATTAACAGCCAAAGGCTACAATGTCATCATTGCCTAAAAGTAGACATTAAACTATAATTCATGTAATAACTACTTGTGCTTTAGATTTCTCCTTTTATGATTAAAAGTTTCTGGATACAAACCACAATTCTATGTATAAAATCTTGTTAGGTTCTTTTCTATATAATATGTTAGGGGCATTTACCGTGAACATATTCATAAAATGATAGAACTTATGTTTTAAGTATAATACTTGCTCACTTAAAATATTTTAGAATATCTAACTGTAAATGTATAAAGGAAAGCAAAAACAAAACTGAAAAATGATTAATTGAGCCAGGTGTGGTGGTGCACACGTTTAATCCCAGCACTCAGGAGGCAGAGGTAGGAGGATCACCATGAGTTCAAGGCCACCCTGAGACTACATAGTGAATTCCATGTCAGCCTGAGCTAGTGAGAAAACCTACCTGGGGGGAGAGGGGAGATTAACTGATGTTAGGCATTTTTTAAAATTTATTTATTTATTTGACAGCAACCGAGAAAGAGAAAGAGGCATATTGAGAGAGAGAATGGGTGCGCCAGGGCCTCCAGCCACTGCAAACGAACTCCAGATGCGTGCACCCCCTTGTGCATCTGGCTAATGTGGGTCCTGGGGAATTGAGTGTTGAAACAGGGCCTTAGGCTTCACAGGCAAGCGCTTAATGGCTAAGCCATCTCTCCACCCCGATGTTAGGCATTTTTATCCATTTTGGATATATACACATATATGTTTTATAAGGTAAGATTCTAGTCTATTATTAAAATATTGAGCAGTGTCTTCCTCTTTATTATTTCTTCTAGTACTTAACACACTTACAAATATATTAAGTGTTATTAGAACATTATTGCTATGGGCTGAACATATTTGAAGAATTCTAATATAGTTTTTAGATTCATTATAGTACATCTGAACATAAAGGTTTATATCCAAATATAAGTTTTATTTATTTTTTGTTTTTCTTTGAGGTAGGGTCTCACTATAGTTGAGGCTGACCTGGAATTCACTGTGTATTCTCCGGGTAGCCTCGAACTCATGGTGATCGTCCTACCTCTGCCTCCTGAGTGCTGGAATTAAAGGACTGTGCCACCACGCCTGGCAAGTTTAAAAATTTTAAAGGCTACAAATTTATGAAAGATTACTAGAAGTGCCCCCAACACCTCAGCACTGAAGTAGACCAAAAATGAACCCAACATGGCTCAGGGAAACTTTACGGAGGAGGGGGTGGAAAGAATGTCAGAGTCACATGTTGGGTCATGATTTGCAGAGATATTTAGCATACCAATAACTGGGGACTAACTCCACAATGTACGACCCATTTACATCAACAAGGAGGGTCTAATGGGAGGGGGTAGATCATAGATGAGCCTAAACAATGGTACCAAACTACCTGTATTTGATGAAAAGAAAACTAATAAATCAAATTAAAATAAAAAAATTAAAAAAATATATAAAAATAAAAATTAAAAAAAGAAATATTTGGAAAGGGATGTATCACTAATAATAATTACCAATAATTACTACAATAATATGACATTCATAATCACTTAAATATATCCAAATATGGATGGGGGAGACATCAGTGATTAAGGTGTTTGCTAGCAAATTCTGAAAGCTCAGTTTCAATTCACTGTACCACATAAAGCCAGATGCATGAAGGGGTGTTTCTGGAGTTTATTTGCTGTGCCAAGAGCCCCTGGTGAACCAATAATCTCTCTCTATCTCTAAAGTAAATAAAGTATTTTTTTAAATAAATAAATTAATCCAATACAGAAAATTTTATATGCCAGATGAATGAATTTCAAAATGGTTAAAATTAACTGCTCTAATGTCCATCACAATAAGCATGGCTGTTTTGTGGTATTTTTGAAATCACTTCTGAATATTAAAGTTAAAATAAAAAACACACAATAATTTTTCAGTCTCAAATGCAGTAATTGAATATTACTATTTGAGTGGCCTTTTTATTAAGTAAACTGTTATTAAATAAATATATTACTTGTGAATAGTTCAGTCTGCATGTCCTTTAAAAAAGTCAAGGTATTTTAATATAGGATCCTAAAAATCTTAGTGTATTGTCTTAAGGACTGAACCCTCCCCAGATCTATGAAGAGTGATATATTTACCAGTGTTCTTGTTTGTTCAAAATGTGGTGTCATAATGTCTGGGTAGAGGATCCAGTTATGCATATTTGAAAAGTTCTCAAATATCTCTGTTTAGATTCACTGAAGAATTCAGAATCAATAACTTGCATTGAGAAAACATGTTGTTTTTTAAAAGTGATCACCTCAGCTCAAGATTCTGTCAGGAGACCATGCATGCCAAGGTCACTGAGGACATATCATGGAAGACGTAGTGGAAGGGAAAATTATTAGCTTGCAGAGAGTAGGTCTTAGAGGATGACAACCATACAGAGGATGGCAACATTGAACAAAGCAGAGGAGGGTCCAGTCCTGGGTGTGAAGGCATCCTGGTAAGCCAGAGACAGAGAAAACTTCAGAAGTGTGGTGTAACTTTGTGAAGAAATGATCAGCAACAACAAGCCATGGAACGCATCACATATTTCAGTGTGCTTAGGGAAAGGTCATCTACATGGATGTCACCATGGACATCTGTCTACCTGCTCCAGCTGGGCTCTTGAAAGGATTAAATTCATTCACTGGGTCTAGTTCTTTCCATGACAGCTTTATCTCTTTTTTCTTTATTTCCCACTTCCCCCCCCCCCCTCCATATGAGATTTCTGTGATCCTGCCATTGCTTGGACATAAAATTTTCAGGAAGATTTGAAGGTCATTCTAATAATTAGAGTTGATTGTTATGGGGGATACTCAGGTAAAGGAACTCTTAAAAATGACATGAGAAGAGATGACACATATCCCTGTATCTTCGCCAATGATGACACATTAAGGAACCTTTTTATACCAAAGGGAGTGCCCCCATTCCTATCCAAGGACTCATTCTCAGAAGAAACCCATAGCTGACATTTCTGCATGACAGTAACAGATCTCCAAAGCTGCTGCCTCCACGTTTAGCTAATCTGCGCATCTCTCAAGCTCAGCATTCTGTCTCTGGTCTCTCAACATCACCTCCCATGTCACAATACCTGCGTGAAATCATTATTGATATGATGGCAGAATCTTTGCTTTCCACAGTTGACACCAACTTCTGATTCATTTAAAACCTTTGGGGATTTCTTTTGATAATTTCAATGCTTTCTTAGTAACTCTGCCTGTTTTATAATTAAGACTTTCTGTCATCTATCTGGCCAACCACCATTCCATCCCCAGCTGCTCCTTTTAAGGAGCAAGCACATGATTCTATAACTACCCAAAGCTCTCCATGTCACCCTGAGCCAGCCCATTTCTGACCCTTTCTCACTTGCAGTTGTGGAGAAAAATTAGAATGGGAAAGGAATGCATCTCCCTGAAAGATGATGGAGCTAGCCAAAACATCCAGTCCACCCAAGGAACAAATGGCCTGGTATAGTCCTCATACTGCACCCTGTCACAACTGGCAGAAGCAGCAGGACAGGCTCTGTCTGTCATCACTTTATCAACTTTTTCATAGCAGTAGCCCTTCAGCTGTATCTGCTTTCCACTAATCTGTTGTGGTCTGGTAGCCTGACCACAAAGCTTGGTTAGGGATGAGTACTGGCAACCCAGCTTCTCTAGTCAGTGTCAACCAATAACTGAACATTTCAAGTGGTCGTCTCAACACTGTCTTTTCCCTGCAAAGTCTGATAACTCAGCAGCAAAATGACTTCTTCTAAAGACTTGAAATCTGTGAAGCTAGAGCAGAGGTTCTAACAAGCCAGCCAGGATTTTCACCTTCCACTTTCCGACTGGAGACCTACAACCTGCTAACTTAACACTAAATTTACCTTTTGTACAGTTTTACTTCACTGTGTCATTGTCAGTGATTGGAAGGTAAAGGGTAAGCCAGAATTTTGTAAGATCTCTTTCAAAGGTGAATGCCCAGCATTAAAAATGAACAACGCACACGGTAATGTGGAAACTTCTACTTTATCCTTTCAAGTCCAGGATCAGTATAACATGACTAAAATCCCATACTTGTGATTTTATTCCAATGGAGTCTTGTAGAGAGAAAAAATTGCTCCTCTTGTATTGCTCCTCTTTTCTGGTATTATAAACTCTTGAAAAGAAGTCTATTTTATAGCTGCATTACCAATTAAACCACCATGGTACTTAATTGCCCCCAAATTTTATTTTAAAGATCATTTGACAACAATCTCAGTTCATGTGCACTTTGATCTTGTTGATCAATTTCAGTGGAAATATACCTGATATAAACTTATGTTCATAATTATTTTGAGGACAATCACTGCAACAACATAGCATTTATCCTATCACTAAGGAGATGAGAGCTAATGTGGATGTACTATATTACATATAGTGTAATTGTACATACTGTGAATATACTTAGACACATACACATTCACAAATACATATTCATATAAACAATTTATTTCATTGATTTTATTGGTGCTGTTATCCAGATATATTTAGTAATTTCATCAATATCTGAAAAGTTACTCTTTCTATAAAAGAAAATTGCTATTGATTGCTTAATGCTCAGAAGTTCTATTTAAAAGATGATATTACTAAAAATATTTATCAAGAGACACATTTTTCAATTTATTTTCTATTTGATGATGTTTAGGTAAACTCTATAGCTTCAAGTGACCTCATAATGTAAGCTCTCTAGCAGCCCTTATTTGTTACAAATGATGAAGCCTGGTCCTAATGAGGGAAGAACAGAAAAAAAATAGCTTTTTTTTTTTTTTTTTTAATAGATGGTCAGCCAGGAACAAAGATCAAAGAGAAACATGGATGTCTCCTTGCCTGACATGGGAGGGATCTTTCTTCTACTGGGGTGTCTCTCTGCCTGCTTTCCATGTGTACCTTATTTTGGAGGCTTTTTGCCTAAACATATGTATAAAACTCTCTACTATAGACTTTCCTATAGATGTTCCTGACCTTGAAATTAACTTTGACTCTGTGTGTATAATTTGTTTTAATTTTTTTAGTTATAGAATATGCCTCAAGATACCTTGTAACTTCTATTTATGTTCTCTTAAAATAGTGACTTAATTAACATGGAAGACAATGGGTGTAGCTCAGCAGTAAATTAGCATCTGCTTAATGTGCATATGCCTCTGGGTTTGAGCCATCACTTCAAAGAAATCAAAACAAGTGAAAATGGCCATTAAGAGCCATGAGCTGCACACCTTTATTCCCAGCACCCAGGAGGCAGAAGTAGGAGGATTCCTGTGTATTTGAGGTCAGTCTGAGACTACACAGTGAGTTCTGGGTTAGCATGGGCTAGAGTAAGAGACTACCTCAAAAAACAAACAAAAATAATAATAACAGATCGCTATGGAAAGACACTGATTACACACAGTCAAGGATAAACGATAAAGTCCCATCTCAAACCTTTCATTGCCTTCACCCTTTCAGGACCAGAGACCTTCCAGATGAATGCTGGTTTATAAAAGGGAAAAACTGATGAGCATATGCATGAGAAATTATGTCATTAGGCAGTAAATCCTCACATTTCAGAGTATTTTTTTTAATAAACAACACATACAATACAGGGATTTGTGCCTGTTTGACTGTTGTGTTAAAATCCTAAAAATATGTGACATTGGCATTGGTTCCAGATAGCAGTTTATTGGCAGGAAAGATGATAGAAGTACCATTGATGAAGGTAGGAAAAGGAGTAAAGGGAATGATAAAAGCAATATAATTATGGTAAGCATGGTGTAATTACTCTCAAACTTGTCAGTCTGGATGAAGAAGCAATCAAACTTAAGGATCTGCATCAAAGGGCCCTTAGGGAGTGGGCATCAATAAAGAAATACCCAGTTTGTTAGCTACAGCAGGAGTTCCCAAGAAAGATCCAGTATATGCTAGTTTGGAATCAAAACAAAAAATGAAACACCATTTCATATATATCTGTGCGTATGTGTGTGTGTATCATATATAATATGCTATAAATATATATGATATCATATGTGGACATTAATTAATTCAGATTAGATGATAATGAAGCCTGTTCCCAAACCATAGTCTTACCACTAAGACAGCTCCCCAGCTTGCCTATATGTTTATATACAACTACATATAAACACACATATGTGCAATTATACACACATGGGCATTTAAACAATTTAACCTTGTGTAGATTTAAGTTTTACTCACAAACATAACTGATTTTATGTAGCTATAAACTTTATCCCAGTCATGTGAATTAATTGTTTTTAGTAACGTGAAAGCTTACTAGACATATTGCAAAGTAGAATATTTTTAAAATTATAAAATTGCCTATTCAGTTCCCACTCATATTTGTTAAGTTTGGTACAGACAGGTATTTACTTAAAGTTCTATACATACGTATATATGGCTATATATGTATATAGAGACAATTATAGCTAATAGCCACCAAAGGATCCAGCACAAAGGTAAAGAACTTGTAGTTAACTGTGTGTAACATTTTGCCACCTCTGTGATCTATTTCATTTACAGAACAGCTAGAATAACAGTAATTGTGCTGTATTATGTTTGACATACTAGCACACACTAAGGAGATTTTCACAGTATATAGAGCAGTACTTAATTA